>NW_026857640.1:0-54684 GCF_026571515.1 Ruditapes philippinarum
TGTCAACTGTCAAAAAACCAATGTTTACCAATAAGAAAACGCCCACGAGAAATCAATGACGTAGAACGCATAAATCAATGACGTAATAGACATAAACGTAACAGGTACACATAAATGTTGTAAACATGCCGGTAACTCACTATCAGCCAAATTATCCAATATCTTTAGAAATTGACGTTAACAGTAGATGACAATTATAAACAGACATACAAAAATGTGGATAAAGTTTACCGCTAGAAGGTAATTCAATCTTGAACTTTATATTGAACGGTAAAAGCTTTATCACTGAGATTAAAAATAATGTAAACAATACCCCACCCACTTTTAAAACCATTAAATTATACGGAGTTTGCACATAAAAATACTCAATTAAAGAATAAAGTAAGCAGGTGAATTATTAGATCACCTGATCCCTGCAATATGGTGTTTAAACAATTATCTATTTTCGCATTGAAATACCTAAAACATTAGACGGAATTTGTTTGACCAGTGTCAATCAGTAAGGCTTAGATCTAGATTCCATGTTAACGGTAAACAAAGAAAACGGCTAACAGTGTGACCAATAATTGCAAAGACATAGACGAAAAGGTAAAAAAGGTGAAGAAATGTAATCCTCTCCTACTGAAAGTAAATGATAAAACTCCTGCCTGAAAATGTAACAGTTCAAATGTTATTGGGCATTTAAGTAGATAATACATTAAACTGGCATTATCAAATAGACTCTGTTTGCAAAAAAACTAAATAAAAAATTGCCCTCTTCAAACATATAATTTTTTACCTTACTGACGAATTAAAAAAGATATATTGCAACGCGTACATCCTTCCTGTGCTTGATTATTGTTGGAAAGGACACACACTCATACATCAAAAAAGTTAACTCAATTAAAAAAGAGCTGCAAAATTATACTTAATAGACCGATATTTTTAATAAACTTAAATGGCTGAAATTCAATTTCAGAGTGGAATACCACACAGCAATTATGGAGTATAAATCTTTAAACAATCTGGCACCGTTAAATTTGAGTGAAATGTTTAGTTTCTTTCACAATGAATTACATAATTTACGCTCAATCGCTCATCAAGATCTTGTTCTGAAAAGTGTATCTCATAAAACTCATTTAAAGGATTCTTTTTTGTATTTCAATATGACGTTAGGAATAAATTAGCTATTAATATCAAACAATGTTCGACATTACAATCTGTAAAATGTATATTCTAAGTTTACAGTTAAATACATGATGAAAATTGACTACTTTATATTTTAATTGTTTCATCTTTTTTTCTTCCTTTTTTTAAAATCATTACGAGTTTATCTATAAGTACTATTATTAATATGAGTGTGAGTCGGATGAGTGAATAAAACTATCTAACCTTTACATTCAAGAATATATGTATATTTTTTAGCTCACCTGAGCTAGCTCAGGGTGAGCTTTTAGGATCGTTGAATGTCCGTCGTCCGTCCACACTTATTCGTTAACACTCTAGCGGTCACATTTTTGCTTTAATCATCATCAAACTTGGTCAGGATGCTTTTCTAGGTGATAGCTCGGATGAGTTCGAACATGGGTCATCTCGGATGAAAAACTAGGTCACCGAAGCTAAAAATAGAAAAACCTTGGTCACATTTTTGCCTCAATCATCATCCAACTTAATCAGGATGCTTATCTATTTGATAGCTCGTATGAGTTTGAACATGGGTCATCTCGGATGAAAAACTATGCCACCGGAGCTAAAAATAAAATATCTTGTTAACACTCTGGCGGTCACATTTTTGCCTCAATCACCATCAAACTTTGTCAAAATGCTTATCTAGTTGATAACTCGCATGAGTTCGAACATGGGTCATCTCGGATGAAAAACTAGGTCACCGGAGCTAAAAATAGAAAAACCTTGTTAACAATCTAGCGGTTACATATTTGCCTCAATCATTATCAAACTTGGTCAGGATGCTTATCTAAGTAATAGCTCGGATGAGTTTGAACATGGGTCATCTCGGATGAAAAACTAGGTTACCGGAGCTAAAAATAAAAAAAACCTTGTTAACACACTAGCGGTCACATTTTTGCCTCAATTGTCATCAAACTTGGTCAGGAAACCTGTCTTAGTAATTGCTCGGATAAATTCGAACATGGGTCATCTCGGATGAAAAACTAGGTCACCGGAGCTAAAAATAGATAAACATTGTTAAACTAGCGTGTTTGCCTCAATCATCATCAAACTTGGTCATGACGCTTGTCTAGGTGATAGCTCGCATGAGTTCGAACATGATTTATCTCGAATGAAAAACTAGGTCACAGGACTTAAAAACGGAAAAACCTTGTTTACAGTCTAGTGATCACATTTTTGACTCAATTGTAATCAAACTTGGTCAGGAAACCTGTCTTAGTAATTGCTTGGATTTCTTTGAACATGGGTCATCTCGGATGAAAAACTAGGTCACATGAGCTAAAAATGGAAAAATATTGTTTACACTCTAGTGGCTACTGTTTTGATCCAAATATCCTGTTAATTGGTCCGAAAGTTTGTTTTGATGTTTCCTAGGTCAAGTTCGAACATGGGTCATCTCGGATGAAAAACTAGGTCCACCGCCCAAATATGGAAAAACCTTGTTAACACACTAGTGGTCACAATTTTTGACTCAATTATCATCAAACTTGGTCAGGATGCTTGTATATGTAATTGCTCGGATGAGTTCGAACATGGGTCATCTCGAATGAAAAACTAGGTCACCGGAGCTAAAAATAGAAAAAAATCTTCTTAACATTCTAGTGGCTACTTTTTTATTCAT
Organism: Ruditapes philippinarum; assembly: GCF_026571515.1. NCBI lineage: Eukaryota > Metazoa > Mollusca > Bivalvia > Venerida > Veneridae > Ruditapes > Ruditapes philippinarum. The sequence goes on from NW_026857640.1 coordinate 2,789, forward strand.
GTATCCTGGAAATTGGTCTGAAAGTTTGTTTTGATGATTTCTAGGTCAAGTTCGGATATGGGTCACCTGGATAAAAAACTAGGTCACACTGCTCAAATATGGATAATCCTTGTTAACATTTTTGACTCACCTGCCATGAAATTTGGTCAGAATGCTTGTCTAGGTAATTGTTCGGATGAGTTCGATGGGTCAGTTGAGCGATCTAGGGCCATCAATGCCCTCTTGTTTTGTTTATACAAAAATATTTTAATTTTCTTATAGATCTACATTTTTTCTTTGTTATTGTTAAATCAGAAGGCCATACTGAAAATAAATACACTTCTAACTGTTGTAACTTTGTATGTTATCTTCTATAAATAAAGGTTTTATTATTATTATTTTTATTATTATTATAAATGTAATCACGCAGATAAGTTTACCAATTTGTTTCATACTCGATTCGGGCTTAAAAAAATAAAAAAGATTTAAGATTTACGTAATAATTTCTGTTATGTGCGATTTATGACTAAATTTGCAGTATTTATCACCATATTCCTACTGTGTTAGTAACGCATTAAGGGCTATATTTGCATATTTTGGCTTCTTTTCGTTAATTTATATGGGTTGTAAGTGCTGCAATGTGGAAATTATTAGAAATTATTATCTTATGTTCACTTCACAATATTCTTTTTTATGCATTTTATCAACTTTCATGAAAAAAAGCATGAATCTGTCTGGAGGTGTACTGCTTTAAGCCAGATAACATATGATACAAATTGAATAGTGCTCTAAACAAGAGAATTTTGGCCTGCTGCGAAGATTTTTATTCTTTTTCTCCAAAACATTTTTATGAATTTGATGGTGTTCTTGATAGATAAACAAATTTGGAATTTAGTTTTTTCACAATGTCTCTTAGCACAAAACACCCTGTGAATACTAAAGTCACATTTTTTAATTGAAGTGAAGTTTATGTTCAATATTTTTTCTCAGTCAGGAGAGTTTGAGTATACCAGCAGTACAATGCGATTAGCATTAACTGTAAAGAAAAATTCAAGGGCTTTTTTTCAACGGCCTGATAGTGATAAAAGTTATGTAGTGTATTCAGACAAATTCGTGTACAGTATGTTTCCCTGTGGCGCCGCATTTTGCAGGATTAGAGACAAAATCTTTCTCTTGCAGCTCAAAATTCCCTTTTTCTCCTACAATTGCAAGATTTATTCGTTAGACTGCTTATATACTATGTTGAGTATTGATCACATACATTTCTGGACAAATTTTCGTGAAATGGCTAATTCGTTTAAGCAATGAGTATATTTTCCACAATGTGTATTTCAAAAAGAAAAAAGTTGAGGAGATATGATGTTGTTAATTCACGGTTTTAGTACAGTTTTCAATTGATAATGAGATCAACATTCGGAGAGTTTTCATATTGAGACGACCAATGTTTGAAATCTCAATAAATGGCAAATTCTGTAGAAAGACAACGTTTTTAAATGACAAATTAAATATTGAAAAGAAACTTGTATTTGGGGTTTATTGAAATATTGTGCAGCAAGTCTAATAATGAAGCAAGTACAAGAAGCGTAGAAAGTCCAAGCAACGCAGCAAAGGTAAATGAGATGTTTTCCCCAGAGGCGGATGAGGGATGAAAATTTTAAGTAATTTTGGAATCCCACTAGGTTTATATGTAGAGCTGGTTTTCACGTGTATATGTAGATGTGCGAATCTTTAAAACGTTTGGGAATCCAGCTAAAATCGGTAAATTGGTTTAAACATACATGTATTTATTTAAGCTCGATTGCAAAATTGAAATTAATCATTTTCGAGACCGCTTCCTGGACATTTTGTGTGTGTGTTTGGGTTTGTTTACCCTCGCCACCGGAAAGAGACCATATGGGTGAGCATATACTTCATTTATAACCTAAATAAAAGGGATCTGATGTTTGTTTACTAATTGTGATATCGGTACATGTGTTATGTGCATACCATATCTCCATAAACAGGGTCGGCTCTATGTACAACCTCTGCCATGGAAGGAAGATGGGATAATCCCATTCTAAGTTTGAGGTTCTAAAATTCATTGTTAGAAGGTACTTAATTAAAATGGCCAATACGTTTATAGAAGGAATTGTCTTTAATAACATGCCACAAATTAAAGAAATAGTTTCAGTATTTACATATAAAAGTTACAGAATTCGCAAACTTACATGCAATATAAAGGCATGTCAGGAACATATCTTAATCAATTCAATGTGGGCTCTCTATATTTATTATTTTCGTCTATGTTATATGTTATATATAATTTACGCATACATTGAGTTGCATATGATCAATTTCAAGCTTGTAATTAGCCGAATTCGTTATGGTTTTTTTTACAATTTCTACCGAACACCCGCTTTAAAAGAATATGTAATATCTGAATACATAATAATTAATATCCGGTATACCATGATACAGTGAACAACAGATAAGGCCTTTTCCATCACGTTTTAACTATAAATAATCTTTTATCATCAAAAAATTTTCCATGAAAATGTTTATTTTTCAAGATCATTCGTGAAAATGACGACTTGATTAGCGTATTGATGGCAATTTTTAGTTTAGTTGATATCTTTAAATACAATCACATACGTATTACTTTATGATTTTTGTATTTTCGGATCGCTGATCAGGAACTACAATGCTGACATTCAATCTCTGGCACACAATTTTACATTCAATCTCTGGCACACAATTTCATGACAAACCTAATAACAAGTAGTTCTCAAAACAGCTAAGAACTGGCGATGTAAAAGAAAGAAATATTTTTATTTTGTTACAAGTATCCAACAAATTACAACGCATTCAAAGTTTAAAAGTAGCGTTGGCTTATAGAATTGTCAATAAATGCACAACGGATAAATATCATTTTAATCGATGAATATGTTTTTTTTAGCGATGTCGATTACCGAATATACACAAATAAATCTGACTGCCGAGTAGTGGCTTGTATATACAATCGTGGCTACTTCCATATTGCTATATTGTCTGCAGGCTATATTTTCTTTTGTAAAGTATAACACAATGACCATTCATTAACGGTGTATTCATAATCGATGTACATGTAATTTTATCACCTTTCTAGCGTTTGTGTTTGAGTTCAATTTTTGATACTATACAGTACACACGGGTAGAGATTTTGTGCTAATTTGTGTGCACATTATACATGTAATACACCCCTGATGAAGGCATAATACGCCGAAAGTACTTGGGTATTTATACTTTAGCACTGTTTGATCGTTTACTTTCTCCAAATTTATATATATATATATATATATATATATATATATATATATATATATATGTGTGTGTGTAGCGGAAACAAAAGAATGAAGCGATGCCTTTTCCAGTTTACATTGCAATTGTTTATTAACAAAACTGTAATAATAATTGAAGAGAAATAATAAATTGCCGTTTCTGGATGTTTGGTGACCAAATAGAAACAGATCTTTTATTCAACTCTTGTCATCCAAAACACACAAAACAAAACATCCCATTCTCACTAGCTAGACGACTTTGTACAATTATAACAAATAGAGACATATTGCATCTAAGATTGAATTAATTTAAACAAATTCCTGGCATCTTTAAAATATCATCAGAAACTTATAGAAACGGCATCCAGAGAGCTTTAGCAATAGAACAATCAGAACTACGGAAGACAAAACTAAAGAAGGACGAAAAAGTCATATCATACGTGTCAACACATAATCCAAGGAATACCGAATTTTTCGCAGTAATACAAGAAAATCTACCAATTTTACAAAATGATGAAATAATGAAAGGAATTATTGAAAGAAGCCACATAATTAAAAGTAAAAGACAACCGGCTAATCTGAAAAAACTTTTGACCAGGGCACGGTTTTCTTCAACACTGAGAAAGAATAAAATAATAAGATGCAGCAGTTTAAAATGCGGCCTGCGCAAACACTTGATAGAAGGAAATACATGCCATTTCAAGAATTGCCGCGAATTTAAAGTAAAATGCTCAGGATCATGCGACATAAAATAATGTAATTTATGCATTGATATGTAATGGTTGTTCCAAAGATTATATTGGAGAAACTTCAAATTTAAGAAATCGAGTAACATTACACAGCCAACATATACGAAATCCAGACAATGCATTATTACCAGTCAGTCGACACATTGCCATTTGCGCAAGAGACATCACTCCAAAGTTTAATATAAAGCCAATCTGTAAAATGCGAGAAGCAGACACATTCAAAAGAAGAATGAAAGAAACTGTAATAATTAACGTTTTTAAACCAGAATTGAATTCAAAATAACTTTGATTGGCGACGCCGGTGAGCGGCGTCGTCTCTTATGGAATGCTTTTTATTTTGGCCTATGGAAGGAACTGTTATTATTAGCAGTTAATGTCATGTTGTGTTAATCAGTTTTATTTTGATTCGTAAACGTCAAGTAAACAAATATGTTGTTATATTTGTATTTAATAACTTTTTGTAAAAAACATATGCATTGAGATATTATTTTCACGAAATTGCAGGCTCAGTTTAACAGCTTGTCCCTTAGCTTTATTGGCAATACTAAAACCCGGATTTCGAATATCGTTGTGGTCTACATCGATGCCGTATTCATATTCATTCATTTATATATTTTCAAAACTTTCCTACAAGAAGAACGTTCACCTGCAAATGAGTATAAAGATTGGTAATGGAACTGTTGTAAACGAGTATCCTATTGATTTTATCCATATTACGTTTATCTATTGCACAGAATGATTGTTTTTACAAAGTGTACAAGTATCCGGATGTTGAAAGCTATCCGATTTTTTTTTGCAATTACTGCTGTCACATGGTCATTTAACTTTTTATGAATACTTTACCATTTCTTTGCATGGCTTTATAAAACTGAGCCTGCAACATTACATAATTTTGCTGTTTAGGGTATTCTTTTGGGTTTTAGGTTTTCTCTATTTTAAGGCGAAGTAACTCATGTTTACTAAATTATTTGTTCTTTTCTGTCTATCTTAGGTATTACTTACTATTTTTCTTGTATACAATTTATTAGTTGTAAGGTCATCAAAGGCATAAAAGGTCCTGAGGAGTGAAATATTGATTATTATTTGTTTGGGTTGGTTGACCAAACAAATAATGGTAGCGAAATTTCAGACACTAATTAATGCTGTTAATTGCAAAAGCCGAAAGTAGTCCGCTTTTTTGAAACGGTTACTTCCCTTTATATGTACACTAACGCCGAAAAATTCAGGGGAGATCACTGCGTAAAGATGATCAAATGACAGGCGCATTAATTTTCAAGCAAAATAGTTCCCGAATGGTCAAAGATCTCTAATATTGTTCCATTCTTTATAGATATAAATGCTTATAGTAAGCTCCATGATTATTTACATCTGTGTTCATCGAAATAATAAGGGTTGCAAACCCTAATTTAGAATAATATGGTTTTCTTTATGCCGTTAACATACAATTTCACCGTGGCCTAATGGATAGCGCGCTCGCTTAGGAAGCGAGAGGTCTGGAGTTCAAATCCCAGTTTAGGCAACTCATTTTCAGTCAAATAAACATTGAATTAAATATCAGTGTTGCAATAGTCTTATAGCCAATTTACTACAATTAAAACGCTGGAAAACATTGGTGGCACTATACAAAAACAAATTGGTTTATAATCTCACAACCTCCACCTTTCTGATATTCTGAGACCCAAACAAATTCAGCGCCTTCTGTGCTTTGATTTTTACTGGCTTTATATACCTTAGACTGAATTTTTCTAGTTTGTTCAGTTAGTACATACTTACATGTATTCTGCTAAAGGAAACTTCTAATCACTATAAAACTTATTATTTTTTCTATGTGTTTGTATATAAATTGTTAATAAGATAACCTTTGATAAAAATGAAAGTTAGAAAATTAAGGCTTTGCATTTAGGTGCTCATGTCAATATATTGAAACAGAGAAAGGATAACATCCTGATGTTATCAATTTTAAACACTTGATATACAATGTATATGCAGTTAGTTTTATAGTAAAGTCTAATGGAACAGTATTTGTTACTGTAAGAGATATGCATTTAATGTTTAGACACTCACACACAACTCAATCTTTATTATATGGTATAGACTATTTTGAGATTTTTTTTACTTTTATACTATACACTAAAGTTTTCTTTCTACTTTCTACAAGATTATGAATTCCATCCAAGTACCAATGCTTATAGGATGTTATATTTATTTTTAATGGAAACTGGGAATTATTTATGTTCTGTGCATATATGTATATCTCAGTATATGGATATAATGTGACTTTAAATATTTCTGTATTTAAAGACTAACAGTTATGATTGACGAGACTTGCATTTAAATTTATATAAAATGATAATACAGGTATTGATTGGTCTACAGGTACCCAGTGTTAGCTGGCTAATAGTATCTATAATAGAGTTTATACATTATAGTTACTTGATTAAAAGTTACTAAATCTTATTTTACCTGTTAGACGACACTTGTAGTTTGACAAATGTCTCAGTTATACAGACAATGAAAAAAAATGTTTTATGGGGCCTGTAAAAGGTTTTTTTTTCAATCATTCCTCCCGTTTACAGATAAGTGGACAATACGATTAAAACCTGTTTAAATATCAAAATTATGTCCTCACAAATATTTCTTAAATGAGTAACATATCATGCATAAAATCACATCATTGCATGTAAATGCATTAAGATAACGGTGCCGGGTTTAATCCACGCTTTATTTCCTGAATGGCATGTCTATTTACCTCTGGAAAATGGGCTCTTAACGAATATATACTGATATAACAACATTGCATAATTATAATACATGTAGATTTAACATTATGCACGAGGACTTCTTCTTTTCTAACAAAATAATGGGTATTTTCGGTACCCCATCTCAGGCCCCATAAATAAAAGGTATTCTATTTCGAGTTTCGTGACTCGTATGACGAGTCGAATATTAATTGGTGCGTGGCTGTTTTAACAAATACGTTATATACGTTATTCCATTTTGTAAATTTGTTTTTAAAGAAATACAATTGGAAATAAACTGCCGACGTGAATATATCAATATGGGGAATGCACATTCTTCATTTTCCTTTTTAAATGGAAATAATGAAATGAAGGTAAGAGCTATAATAAACGTACATATACCACATATATGGTGTTTAAATATTTATAGTGTTACTTCATATATACATATATCTATTTTCGCATTGAAATCACTTATTATCTACTTAAAACATTAGACGAAATTTGTTTTAACTGACTTAGATGCCTCGTTCAATGTAAACAAAGAAAACGGCTAATAGTCGCGGATTTATAACGTGATATACATTGCAAATGCTCCTTAAGACAAAATATTATCACAAAGATGAGTTTACCAATTTGTTTCATACTCGATTCGGGCTTAAGTCAGATAAAATATGATACAAATTGATCAGTGCTCTAAACGAAAGATTTTTTTTCTGCTGCGAAGTTTTTTTCCCTCTAAAATATTTTAATGAGTTTGATGGCGCTCATGATAGATAAACAAACAAAAATGCTTGTTTGGCATTTACTTTTTTCACAATGTCTTTTAGCGCAAAACAGGCTGTGGATATTTAAGTCACATTTGTCAATTGAAAAAAAAATCTCAAATGAAGTTTATGTTCAAAATCTTTTCTCAGTCAGGAGAGTTTGAGTACGATAGCAGCACAATGCGATTAGCAAAAACTGTAAAGAAGAATTAAGGGTTTCTTTTGAGTTTTTTTTATCGCTATCAACGGGCTGATTGTAATAAAAGTTATGTATTGTAATCAGACAAATTCGTGTACAGTATGTTTCACTGCGACGCCGCATTTTGCAGGATTAGAGATAAAATATTTCTCTTGCAGCTCAAATTCCCCTTTCCCCTACAATTGCAAGATTTATTCGTTAGACTGCTTATATACTATGTTGAGTATTGTTCACAGACATTTCAGAACAAATTGTCATGAAATGGCTTTTTCGTTTAAGAAATGAGTATATTTTCTACAATGAGTATTTAAAAATTAATTCAAGGTTTTTAGTACAGTTTTCAATTAATATTCGAAGAGTTTACATATTGAAACGACCAATGTCCAAAATGTCATTCTCGAAATCTCAATATATGGCGATGAGAAGCAAATTCTGTAGAGAGTCAACGTTGTTCAATTTAAAAAAAACATATGAAATATTGAAAAAGAAACTTGTATATGGGGTTTATTGATATATTGTGCAGCAAGTCTAATACTGAAGCAAGTACAAGAAGCGTAGAATGTCGAAACAGCAAAGGTAAATGAGATGTTTTCCTCAGAGGCGGATATGAGGGATGCGGTCAATTTTAAGAAATTTTGGAATTCCACTAGGTTTTATATTTAGAGCTGGTTTTCACGTTCTATATGTAGATGTGCGAATCTTTAAAACGTTTGGGAATCCAGCTAAAATCGGTTAATTGGTTTAAACATATTTATTTAAAGATCCTGTATGTTGTTATTGAGGTTGCATACCTTACTCAAGTGAAATTATATATATATGTAAATAATTATGCTTATATATATGTATATAATTATGCTTATAAAACACTTTTCAAACATAGAAGAATATGTAAAATATGAACTGCAAATATTTGTACATATTATAATTATGTAATCATTAAAACATATGCAATTCATTTTATAGAAAATATTTTTTTATTACCTCCATTTATTTACATGAAATGTCAAATTCGGTAATATCTTTATAAATGATGATTTTTGGAACTTAAAAAAATTGATAAATCTTAATTTGAGCATCATATTTATGATATAAAACCATAAAAAATGTGGCACGGGATCTTTAAACTCATTTGCAAAAGAAGTTCTTGCAACTTTAATTAATCAATTTTGAGTCCCCTTCCTGGACATTAAAGTAAATTAAATAAAAGTAAATTAAAGATACATTTCATTTAAAATGAGATTTCCTTTTAAGTAGATACAATGGTGCATATAGTGTATGTATCCAATCATACATCACAGTTTTCTACAACTTTGAACATGTTTCACTGCTAATTTTTACATTAATCGCTACCCTTTATAAGTACTAGCAAGCAGACGAGTGGAGTGTTGAATCAAGTTGAAAATTTTTTTGATTTATTATTAAACCGCCGACTTTAACGCTCCATTTATCACAAGTTGGTTAACGTTAAGGTTTTTTACAAAATAATACCTTGCTGATTTAATGCTATGTAAAGTAACAATTTAAATGTTTTAGAATCCGTGCATGATAAACAGAACATTCGATAGTTTTATAAAATACAAGGACAGCCCATTAAAATGTTAACAGAAGTAAACATAGGTAAACTGCAAGTGATACCATGAAACTTATACGAGTATATTTTATGACATATTATCTTCGCCAGCTTATCAAAACCTGATGGAAACTGTTTCTTTGTTTACTCAAGATTTTTTTATAAAACGAAACTACCTGACATCAAAAATATGTTCAGCAATGTTGTAATTTTGTCACTCTAAAAAATTGTTAAAAATATTCATACATTTATGAAAAGAAATAAATATACAAGAGCTGTCACGTCAAAGTAACTTATGCCCCCGAAAAGGGTTCGTAAGTATTGCAGAAAGTTTATGAAAAGAATAAAGAATTATGGTGGCTGATTTGTGTCATTCGTGTTTTCGCCCCGCGACCCCGGCAAGCGAAAAATCGAAAATGAACAAGTAAATATGGCGAGAATAAAAAGTAACTAATTGCTTAATACTGATCTTGTGAAATGGAGTGATATTCATAGCAAACTAACCACCTTGACCATAGAGGTAGGGATATGAGTTTTGGACGCGACACATCGTCTTCATGTGGGAGACATTAAGTAATTCTAAAGTCCTCTTGTAAGACACTATAAGTGACCTGGAACTCGGAGGTAGGGACAAGGGTCTTGGACGCGACACGTCGTCTTTATGTGGACGTTGTATATGCTATGTTATTTCAAAATCATTCCATACATACAGCGTTACTGTACGGACACGATTGTGTGGACCTTTAAACACTTATTGTGAGAAGATGAACCTTAGAAATGTAAGTGCGATATTGACCTTTGAGTAAGTGATGTGTCTTTGACGCTACCGTCACCATGATGTGCCAAATCATTTTAAAATCAATGCTTGACAAGGTACAGCCCGGACACGAATGACAGTGGATACGCAAAGACCGACAGAGGGATGTTGCGATTTTAATATGCAGCACTTCCGGAAAGTGCATGAAATCAAAGACAATGGCATAAATGAGATAAAGAAACTTCGGTTTAACAGTAAAATATATATAAAAAAATCAAATAGAGAACGCATTTTAAATATGTAATTGTTGTAGTCTGTTAGCTTTGTGCCATGAAGTGCGATCCTTCTGAGGTAATAACTTAACCGATTGAGTATTGCGACATTTATTTTAGCTCACCTGTCACAAAGTGATATGGTGAGCTTTTTTGATCGCTTTTCGTCTGGCGTCCGTCGTCCGTCCGTCCGTCGTCCGTCCGTAAACTTTTACTTTAAACGGCATCTCCTCATAAACTGCTTAGCCAATTTCATCCAAACTTCACTGGAATGTACCTTTAGTAGTCACCTTTAAGAATTGTTCAAAGAATTGAATTCCATGCAGAACTCTGCTTGCCATGGCAACTGAAAGAAAAACTTAAAATATCTTCTTTAAAAAAAAATCAAAAGAACTAGAGCTTAAATATTTAGCAAAAAAACATCATCTAGTCAATGTCTACAAAGTTTGTTCAAACAAAATCGCTGGGGTCAAAATTGGCACCGCCCCGGGGGTCATTGATATTTCTTATATGTATATAGTAAAAACAAAACAAAAATATCTTTAAAAACCCAAAGAGCTAGAGCTTAGATATTAAGCATGAAATGTGTCCACCAATTTTGTTCAAATAAAAGCTCTGGGGTTAAAATTGGCCCCGCGCCAGGGGGTCATTGATTTTCCTTATATGTATATAGTAAAAACAAAACAAAAATATCTTTAAAAACCCAAAGAGCTAGAGCTTAGATATTTATTATGAAACATGTTCTTGTGAGTGTCTTCCAAGTATGTTCCAATAAAAGCCCTTTGGTCAAAATTGGCCCCGCCCCTGGGTGTCATTAATTTTCATTATATGTATATAGTAAAATAAAAAAAATCATCCTAAAAAAACTTCAAAGAGCTAGAGCTTAGATATTTAGCATGAACCACGTTCTTGTAAGTCCCTACCAAGTTTATTCAAGTAAAAGCCCTAGGATAAAAATTGGCCCCGCCCCCGGGGGTCATTTTCCTTACATTTACACATCTTTTGGAACTTTGGTTTTCCCATAGCAATAGCAACCAGTAAGTTTTTACACATGCACTTCTTCAGATACAAATATGAACTATGTGATATCAGTTTAAGATTTGGATTTTATATCTGCTTTTGTTTATAGCTTACAATATTACTTGTTCCTTGTCATGGAGAGCTTTTATATACTGGTGAGTGATTTCAGGGCCAAGGCCATCATGGCCCTCTTGTCCATTTTATAATTATCAGTCAAACGTACAATCAATCTGGAATTTTAATTTATCTATATAGCTTTAAATGGACTGTTCTATACTATAATTTAATATGAAGAAAATTATGTTAATCAAAACTCAATTATATATCAATGTATTCTTCAGTTGCAGTGCTTATTTATGCAATCTTTAAACCATTTATAAAATCTCTATAGTCTACTTATATACGAATTGTAAACGTTATTAGGTTTCAGTTAAGCAATAGAACAATGTGACACGTGACCAAAAGTTATAACCCGAAATTTTAATTGCTTTATAACTCTATATCCCTACTCTGACCTTTTATTTATATAACAGAAAATTTAAGCACACACATTGACATGTGCTCTGTTATTTATAAATATACATCTATATATGTTGTGGCGACATTCTCATAAGCTTATGTATTCAAGGTTAAGTTTATTTATTTTACAAGGAAAAAAATGTTCGCAAATTATTCACATTCTTTGAACATTAAAATTCAATTTTCATAAATTTTAAATATAACGTATGGAACATTTAAAAAAGAAATAATCATACTTTTTAAATGAACAGAAAACAGATTGTTGAAATTTTGTCTTTTGTCCTAGTAAAAAAACGTACATATATCATTTTAATTATGAAAGAACAGTGACAGGGCTGAATTCTTTCCCCCAGTTTGACTCTTTACCTCATATAGACGTGTTTTGACGGCTTTTCAATTCCCTCTTTTGATGCCTCAAACAGTGAAAAAATACCCTATTAAGGCCCCAAACACTGTTTTTCGTTTGAGAAATGTTGTTCAAAAAGTGATCACTTTTTCGGCGCCGCCCCATATCAAAAAGGTACATTAGGGGGTTGTCAGAAGGGAAATGTGCCCGGCAGTATTAACAAATACAGTGGACTTTCCATGCGCAATCATTAACTGAGTCATAAATAGCAACACATATTGGATTTTCCAAGTTAAATATAGCAACACATATTGGATTTTCAAACAAATACTGGATTTTCCAAGTTAAATATAACAACAAATATTGGATTTCCAAGTTAAATATAACAGATATTGGAGTTTCAAACAAATATTGGATTTTCCAAGTTAAATATACCAACAAAATTGGATTTCCAAGTTAAATATAGCAACAAATATTTGATTTTCCAACTTAAATATAGCAACAAAATTGGATTTCCAATTAAATATAATAACAAATATTAGGTTTTCCAATTTCAGATCTATACATAACTATACATTAACGCATACAGACGTTTTAATGAATTAGCGATTCGTCCAGTTTTATATAGGAGAACGGTAAAGTTTACAAATTTATTTCGATTTAATGATCCTACATTTAGACTATTTAATAACACCAGTGAGCCATTTTCTCACAAAGATTTTATATTATCGCTACTACAACACTGTAATAGCACGCTATATGAATGAAATTCAAGTATACGATGTTTAAACCTTTTATAAAGCAACTACACTTCAAGCATGCAGTTATTATACACTATTTAATATACCTCATCTTTTTAAAACAAGACCATTTTTTTCAGTAAAATCAAGTACACTACAAAGAGTTAATTTAGCAAGCGCTTTCAAACTTCAATACCATTATCATTTCAGTGTCTCACAAACCGTAACATTATAAAGGTAATGACCAGAAAATTTATTCATGCATATGATACTTAAGAAGTATCTTTATTTAGTGTAATCTGTCAGTATTTTTTTCACTGAAGTATTGTTGTTACTTTCAAAAGAGTCAGTGAACTGTATTATACGGAAGCGTATCAGGGCCTACAGTTGGTGAGATGTTTTGCGCTAAGTCGACTTATTTTTATTCGCATTGATAAGATGTTTTTGCATTTCTCAATAAAATTTACTGACAAAGATGAGAAGCTTTTAGGCATTGCAACTGAATTTTTCTCGATATTCTTGAAGCTTTTGTCTCCTAGACAAAAATCCTGTCGAAACTTCTTGATTTCACGACTTTGCTGAAATATTTAGTAAGACGCAAAGACGTTACTCGCATTAACAAATAGCTCATGTAATTCAACAAAGTTTTTTTGCGATGATTAAAACTTCTACATATTACGTTTTAATCATAATGTTTTAATGGAATGTTTTATGTTTTACGTATTAATCATAACGTCGTCATGGAATGTTTTTGGTCAAAACGAGATGAGACAAGTTGACATGACGTGAAACGTTTAGATAAGTGGAGGCCCTGATAAGCTTCCGTAGTATTAAACATTTCAGAATATAAGATAAGATATAAGATATTTTTAAAAGACAGCGAAATATCCATATCAAATATGCTTATGACACGCTTCGAAAAAATGAAAGGTATGAAATGGTTGTAGAATTTGTTAAATATGACCAAAAAATGACCCAATTTACCCGTCTTTCGTTCATTCACTTTTGGCATGACTAATATGTCGCAAATAGAACAACAAATCGCTGGGGCAATTCAAGACCTACACAACGCTTTTCAAAATTTTGAAAGGGATGGGAGTGGATGGACAATTGATAGTATAATAAAACTCGAACTAAGCAATGCTGAGTACGTACCATTACAAGGGAGTAGTTACATTCCTTTACCAAAGAAAATACAAGACAAAATAGTGGTACTCAATATAAAAAATGATTTAAAAAAATGTTTTACATGGTCAATTCTGGCAGCGTTACACCCAGTCACAAACGCAGAAAGCCACAATCCAGACCGCGTTAGCCACTATAAGCAGTTTGAACATGACCTAATTGTAGACGGCATCGACTTTCCTGTACCCATTTCAAAGTTTGAAAAACAAAATAATATTTCCATCAATGTGTTTTGTTTAGCACATACTGAAATATCCCCCTTCAAATAACGGATCAAAGAAACATGTCCCATCACGTAAATCTCCTACTCTTATTTGCAGGGGATATTAAACATTTTTGTTATGCCCCCACTTCGAAGAAGAGGGGGTATATTGCTTTTCATTTGTCTGTCTGTCGGTCCGTCGTTCCGTAGACCAAATGGTTTCCAAGTGATAATTAAAGAACCCTTAGGCCTAGGAGCTTCAAACTTGGTATTGTGATTGGTCATGACCAGTAGATGACCCCTATTGATTTTGGGGTCAAAGGTCAAGGTCACATCGACCTTGTAGGTAAAAAGGGTTTCCGATCAATTACTAAAGAACCCTTAGGCCTTGGAACTTCAAACTTGGTATGGTGATTGGTCATGACCAGTAGATGACCCCTATTGATTTTGTGGGTCAAGGGGTCAAAGGTCAATGTCACATTGACCTTGTAGGTAAAAAAGGTTTCCGATCAATCACTAAAGAACGACGCTTAGGCCTAGGAAATTCAAACTTGGTTCCGTGATTGGTCATGACCAGCAGATGACCCATATTGATTCTAAGGTGGAGGGGTCAAAGGTCAAGGTCACATTGACCTTGTAGATAAAAAAAATTTCCGATCAATAACTAAAGAACGTTTAGGCCTAGGAACTTCAAACTTTGTATGGTTATTGGTCATGACCACTAGATGACCCCTATTGATTCTGGGTCAAAGGTCAAGGTCACATTGACCGTGTAGGTAAAAACGGTTTCTGATCAATAACTAAAGAAAGCTTAGGCCTAGGAACTTCAAACTTAGTATGGTGATTGGTCATGATCAGTAGATGACCCCTATTGATTCTAAGGTCAAGGGGTCAAAGCTCCAGGTCACATTGACCTTGTAGGTAAAAACGGTTTCCGATCAATAACTAACGAACGTTTAGGCCTAGGAACTTCAAACTTTGTATGGTGATTGGTCATGACCAGTAGATGATCCATATTGATTTTGGGCTCAAGGGGTCAAAGGTCAAGGTCACATTTACTTGAAGTTGAAAATGGTTTCCACTCTATACATAAAGGACGCTTAGACCTAGGAACTTCAAACTTGGTATGATGATTTGTCATGACCAGTAGATGACCCCTATTGATTTTGGGGTCAAAGGTCAAGGTCACATTGACCTTGTAAGTAAAAACGGTTTCCGTTCAATAACTAAAGAACGCTTAGGTCTAGGAACTTCAAAATTTATATGATAATTGGTCATGACCATTAGATGACCCCGATTGATTTTAGAGTCAAAGGTCAAGGTCACATTCCGATCAATAACTAAAGAACACTTAGGCTTAGGAACTTTAAACTTTATATGATGATTCGTCATGACCAGTAGATGACCCCTATTGATTTTGGGGTCAAGGGGTCAGTGTCAAATTGACCTTGTACTTTAAGATGGTTTCTGACCAATAACTCAACAAGTCAAGTTGTCATGGTTGATATTTTCATATTAAACTAATAATGCTTATGGTATACACATTGGAAGATCTTATGTAACATCTTGGCTGTCATAAATGTGGCCTCCATGATTCATAAAATTTATGCATATTTTATTTGGTAAGATTTGTAATAACTTAGATTGCTGCACACAACCTATGAACATTTAGAAACGTGGTTAGATCCTAACTAGTTCAGTACGTCTCCTTAAGCGACTGCTGTTTCAAAACAATTTGATGCAACTCAAAAAGACACGCATTCATGTTTTCTACATTTTATTTACATTTTGTTTTTATACACAATATACACATATATCTGCGTCAAATGAGCACACTGTCACTGATTAAAATTGTCAACAATTAACATCTTTTGAAATAGCGCTATATTAGTTTATTTCATCATCAGTGTCCATGTCACTCATTTCCCCGTCACTGTTGTCATCATCATCGTCATCATCACTATTGTCGTCTTCAACACCCACAGAGTAAGGCTCCTCTAGGAATTTTTCGAAGTAACTTTTGTATTTTCGTACTGCCAGACGAATGGCTGGCACGTTCTAGTTCAACATTTTGTAAATATTTCTCGACAGACTTCATTATTTTGGTATACAGAGGTCCTCCACACAATTTCAGTATATAAGACAAGAGAGTAGTATATTTCTTCATGAAAATTTTAATGTCTTCTTCGCGCAGTTTTTGATTTTCTTTTTCCTCTACCTCATCTTCTGAATATCCTTGCTATTCATATTTCTGTACTTTATCTTGCCATTCTTTAATGCTTGTTTTCCTGGCTAACTCTGCAAGTTCAATATAAACTTCATTTACTTCATCCAAGACACTGCTTTCTCCATCATCGACGTATTTTGCCTTTTTGCTGGAACGACATCTTCGTCTTAAAGTTCACGCTTCAGTGATTATTGCACAGGACACCAACGTTTTACATAATTTTGAAGATCGTGTACGTTTTCAAACATAACACCGCAGTCAACAAAAGCCGGTATTATTTCGTTGATTGAATGAGCCTGATTTGGTTCTGTAGGAAAGGTCTGATTTTCTTCTGAACTTTTTTCTCTGATGTGCTCCGGAAAATACGTCCGCACAGTTTGAATGTCTCCTTTTGAATGATGGTTTTGATCCGTTGAACCTTCTTTTATACAAAATATATTAGTGCGCATACGCATTGCTTCCGGTGTAGTTGGTTTAAAGTCTAGAAGTAAATATCCGTAAGGCTGACTTACAGCGCTGTCAAAATATCTTATCACTTCTTTAAAATTAGAGGGGTGCATCTGTCTAGCCAGGGTTGCAATAGGCAGTCTATCTACCGGGTTATTGAATATTACCAAATAATGACAATTTCTGCGTTGTGTTGGTTCCTTGTTGAAATACAAGTTTTGGTTCAGAGCGATCACTGATAGATTCCTATGATGACTGCCTTCTGTAAAGAGATCTGTAACAAGTTGATCTTTCGCAGCTTCCGATGCCATATCGTCCAAGATAATAAGGTTTCTGATACTTGTGTCAAAGTCTTCCTTTTCCAAATGTAAAGGTACACCTTGGACGCACTCTACTTTTGGAATTACGGTTTTCTTGATCACATCGTAGAGTGGTTGCCACCTTTTATACAACCAAATGATTCTTTGCGGTGTCGGCTGTATTTTATTTGAGGCTCGCTGTAGCAATTGGACTACGAAGTAGGTTTTCCCTAGGAATGAAAAAAAAAAAGATAAATCCATTATTTCAGATGAGTCATTATATGAGTATAATAAATTCTGCACATAAAAAACGAATAACAAAATAAATAGGTATACATACTACTAGACGTGGGTCCAAATATTATACATGTTAAAGGATGTTGAAACTTGAACTCCTGCTGCTGCTGCTGCTACTGCTGCTACTGCTGCTGTAGGGTATCTCTCAAATAATTCTGCTGCGGAAGACTTTCGTTGTTATTTTGCTGCTTCTGCTGCTGCTGCTGCTGCTGCTGTTGCTGCTGCTGCTGCTGTTGTATGGTATATCTCATATAATGCTGATGCGGAAGACTTTCGTTGTTAGATTACTGCTGCTGCTTCTGCTGCTGCTTGAACATATACTTTTTCTTTGGATGTTTAGTTTTGAAATGTCTTTTCAAGTCCTGTTCCCAGATGTAGTTTTTATGGCATAGATAATACTGGTTAGTCATTTTGACGATATTGACAGGTCCACAGCTCAAAGTGAAATGAATAAGATGACAATGCACCTCTATTATATGTAGTTGTTTCAGATATCTGGTAGGTTACTTTCTTTGATACACTGGTTAAACTTCTTGAGATGTTCCAACCATTTCACAAACAGCTCAGTAACTCTAGTTATCCTCCGGCGTTTCAACACTCTTTTAACCTTGAAAAGATCATTGCGACTCTTCTGCACCTTTTGTTATTCACTGGAATAGAAGGTCCCCTCCACAGAATCCCCTTCATAATGCACTACTTTGTATACGGCTATACCTTGACGTAGATATCTCCTTCTTATAATGAAGATTTCTTCAGTCCACTTTTGCTCGTAATCTCGCTGAAATGTGCGTCTGTTACTAGAAATTCTGACAAAGTCACCGACTTTGAATTTGAATGACTTAGATTGCTGATGTTTCCTTTTGATACTCTGCAGTTTCAAAGAATCCACATAAAGCATCTTCCATATGTTTACTTCATTCTTTGCAGAAATTCCATTGGGAGATTTCCCGTCCAAAGAAGAATGCGATCTTGAATTGTAATTCTTTACTTTGTTCGGTCAAGATAATGATAAGTACGTTTATGAGTGAAATATCTATACATCAACACCTTTAAAGTGCGTATCATTCTTTCGGCATAATTAGCGTGATTTATATTCTGAGTCACGTAGTGATGGATTTCTTGTTTATCGAGGTATGCTTTCACCCATTTGTTTTTCCATTCACTTCCTGGGTCCGTTCTCACTTCTTTTGGTTTACGTCCTGACTTCAGTACTTCTCTAAAGCCGTCTATTATAGAACCGTGTTGTTTATTCTTTAACGACACAGCCTATAAATAGCGAGAGAATACGTCTATGGCGACAAACAGGTATTTGGTTTGGTCATTTTCTTTTGACAGACTAGAAGCATCTGCCTAGTCAATGTCCCAGAGAAAATCTATGCCTTGAGATATTACTTTTCTAGTCTTAAATTTATAATGCAGTGGTCTCTGTAAGCATCCACATTCTGTAAATACTATCGAATAGCGTGAATACCGACTTTGTATTTAGCCTCCTTCTTCAAAAATTTGTAGATTTTTTCAGATCTTATTAGACTATGCAAGTCAAAGTAAATATTTTGCAAGTGATCTTTCCAACTCATTTTCATAAAATACACGCTGTTTTGTATAAATCAGATAGTGAAATGTTTATTTTAACACCTTTCTCATAGTGACTGCGGGTGCCGCTTCACGCTAAATTAAACATCAGCTATTTTATATCCCTTGTCGTCTTCTATAATATTAACCTATTGAACCTTTAAGGTAGATACGTTCAAACTTGTTGGTCTCAAAATATAGTGGTGCTGCATAACTTATAGGACTATGCAAGTCAAAGTCAATATTTTGCAAGTGATCTTTCCAACTCATTTTCATAAAATGACAGATAAAAAAGATACACGCTGTTTTATATAAATCAGGTAGAAAAATATTTATTTTAATAGCTTTATCATGGTGACGGCGTGTGCAGCTTCACGCTAAATTAAACATAAGCTATTTTGTATCTCTTTATCGTCCCTGTTGACTTTTTAAGCGAAGACATGTTCAAACTTGTTAGACAAAAAATAACATTATGCAGGTAAAAAAACCGTCCGAATATAGCAATACGTGGAATTCCACTTTTCTAAAAATAGTTTATCCCTTATCCCTGGGACAGAACTGTCATTTTCCTATCATCAACCGTGAACAAAATATCTCGATATTAATAAGGGTTACAAACCTAATTTAGAATAATATGGTTTTTCTTTTTTCTTATAAAATCACCTTGGTCGAGGGGTAACGCGCTCGTTTAGAAAGCGAGAGGTCTGGAGTTCAAATCCCAGGTATCTCATGTTTCTCCCCGGTCCCGTAGTCTGGAAGTCCTTGATTTTTATATGTGACAATTTTTTGCTTGCCATTTGTTTACCTTAACTCAGCAGGGTAGATACATATTTTATTTTCCTTGTCACAAGAGCATGGCACATTTAAGGAGCTTCATCATGTTTCCACTGTCTATGGAAATACCAGCCTGAAGTAGCTGGTGATACGAATCAGAAAGAAAATTATTTCTTGATAGGAATTATCAACTAACAAATTTCATCTTCAATTACCATTCATTTTTCTTTGGAAAGATATAAAGCTAAGCTATAACATAAATCAACGTTTCTACTATTTAGTTCAACTGCATTGTTGTGAGTTTTCACTTGAACGTCACGTATCAATCCTCCTCGAAAGATCATCACATCATTTTTTAGCAGATTACTAATTTCAACATTTTAAAAGCTGCCGTTGAGTTGATTTCCCTATGCTATTTAAAACACCGTTTTAATATTCTCAGAAATGCCTTCACTTTCTAGAATTACTCTTAATCAATTTTAAAGCCACTAAGATGGTAAAATGATAAAAAATGAAATAAAATTTCAGGTAAATTGTAATTACTGATCTAGTCAGGTTTATTGTATAAATCCATCATTAATGACACCTTAACTTAAGAAAGAATGTTGACAAAAACGTTAATATATCGGATTTTCTTTTCCATTATCTACTACGTTACTAACGCGGTAGCCAATATAAATAGAAGATAATTTTTTAACGCGGTCACGTGTCACAACAGTGATCCGTAAAAATCCCGGTTTCCGGTATGCCCGGGATCGTTTATCAATTTTCGTAAGTAAGAAGGCCCCTATCTCATTTCAAGCTTAAGGTTAAATCGGCTAATTGGTCATCCTATATATGAAATAATTAATCAATTATAATTTTTAGTGCCATGAATTACTACAAAAATAAAAACAAAAGCAGTTATTCGTATCCCTATATGTTTGACAAAATCCCGGATTCCGTGCGTTCCGGAGCACAGGTCGCGATATTGTCCTGTACGATCACGTGATACTAGAAAAAAACCCGGATGAAAGAATTCCGTAGAATAATAAAAGGAAGTATTTCCCGTTGGTGGAAAAGCGAACTGTTTTTTTTAAAGCAATTATGTTAAAATATGAACATTTTTTCTTTAGGAGGTCTGATGCTTAAAGGCGTTTCATGCATATTGGTGTTAAATGTCTAAAAGGTAGTTTTCACTCTGACAAGTTTATTTCCACTTATTTAAGTTAAGTTAAGTTTAATGTTAGTTTAAAGTCTAAGGTAACTTGACTGTTTTCTATTCACACAAAGTTTATCATTGCCTATAGTTACCTTAAGTCAAAAGATGCATATAAATCCAGTTCCTTGTCCAGTGAAACCCATTCTACTACATCAGCAAAATATTAAAAGGCTATATTTGATAAAAAAAATCTTCCTATGGGCGAGTAATTTGGTACATTTTATATACATTTCAATTTGATTTTCTGACTTCAAGCAGTCTAAAACCTTTGGCATTTGCTGAATGATGTTTTCTATTGAATCTAAATCATTTTCTTCAAATGAGACTAAAAAAACATGGATCTGTTTCGGTTGAAGATATTTTTCAATCAAAAACATCTTTTTCATATGCATCGTTAATAAATTTTTGGCATTTGAACTATAAAAAAGTGTGAACATCTTTAACAGGGATTTTGATTTTTGGAAATTTCTTGATTGGAGATTGTTCCTATTGTCTTGAAACTTTTACAATTTTTGTAATATCGTTTGGTTTTAAAGTGCTTTTTAATTTTTTAGTTCTTTTGGAATCATTCTAAAGTCCTTGGAGTATGATTTGATGTTTCTTTTATTGTTGTCAAATTGAGAAATTTGTATTTTAAGCTTTTGTTCTTCTTGTATGTCCAAATTATTAATAAAAGTGTTGTCGATTTATTTTTTTAAGAGAAAGGGCAATGTAGACAACTGAATTCTTTCATTTTGCCTTAAAATAAACAAATAAATACGTTAAATAGTACGTTAAATCTTAAACGTTTTCTCTATTAGATCTTTAAAAATACTTACAAGTAAGAACTGTTCCGTTGATTGATTACCTTGTATCCTTTCTGTACCATCGCTTTGATCGTCCTTTGAATTATTGTTTCTGATGTGTTCTATGAAATACGTCCTCACAGTTTGAAAATCTCCTTTGAATAGTACTTTGGATCAGTTTTTGCTTCTTTAATACCAAATAGGTTTTTGCATAAACACAATGCTCCTTGTGATGTAGGCTGTAAGTCTAAAAGTAAGTATCTATATGGCTGGTTTATAAGCTAGTTATAAATAACCGGCTACATCTGTTTTGTCAAGGTTTCAATAGGCTGTCTGTCCATTGGGTAACTGAATGACAGATAACAATAATTTTTTAGAACATATTTTTTTTTATTTTGACGATTATTAACTATCGGGCTTTACTGTGTTTAGTAACGTATGTTCATAGTCAGTTTTGATAGAAAAAAAAATATTGCATTGATTCCATGCGCGCCTTGCAAAAACTCCGACGATATCACCACCCAGTTAAAATGTGTCAACTAGAAAAGGCGTATCCATAATTTTCGTACTTGGGTTTTGAATTCTTTGTCTTTAACAATATAACGAACAATCAGATTTGCTGCCTCTATTTTTTAAATATATGTTTATCATGTTGCATGTTTAACAAAGATTAAACACAATTAAAGCCAGAACTTGCTTATTTTATGACTATTTCATATAACGGACATATATTCCCTTAAATCAATATGTTAAACATTTACAAAATCATTAACATGTAATTGTACAAACTCTAAATAAAACTATTTGCTAAGTTCTTGGTTTAAATACATTTATCGAATCTAAGAATATAAAACGGAATTTATTGTCTACTTGACTTTATTTTGTTGTAATTAATGCTTTCGAGGAATTACTTTGTTTCCAGATTTTTTCACACCAGCAGGTGTCAAGTGCCCTTTGGCAGCTGTAAAACATTGCCCTGTACTTCACTTCAGTGTAATTATAATTTTCTGGTCCTTCTGGTATCATAAATACCAGCACTATTAATGTAAAGTGTTGAGAATTGAGTACCACTCAAGTCGGTGCTGTGGGGTGAGGGATTGCACTTATTCATTATCCCTTATGTACAGAATTAATCAAAACGAGTCTGCAATTTTATGTAATTCAGTTCAGTTCTGATTAATGCTTCCTAGGGATCACGTTATTTCCTGTTTTCTTTTTACTTTCATTATTGAAGACTTCAATTAACATGTTTTAATAAACAGGATTCAAATGTAGTCATTTTAAAATTTACAGTCAGTAATGTTTTATTTTAGAATGACACTGATCAGAACACAACTGGACAAAATGAGGATGAATCACAATGTAGAAAATTACCTGTTTCAAGTACATCTGAAGACGTTGTCGGTGCCGCAACCAAGAGGTAATACTACGCCAAGAAAAAATAATACCTTTGTACTTTGCAAATGTAAGAAAAACCAATATTCTAAAGATGTTTACTATACCTTTCCATATTTCAGATTTACTGATATTCTTTCATTTTTTACTTTCTATTTGAACTAAATTTATTGCCCCCTAGATATTCACTTTTTAACTGTTTAGATTAAATGCAAAATAAATGTCCTCGAAATTTGAAATTTAAAACATCGTAAATTGAATTGTTATTAAACATAAAATGTGCGTCAAATAGTGGGAAATAAAAATTAAAACATTTTATTTTATGCTTTTGGGTGGATGACTGATTCATCCGTGAAATCATATTTGTTAATTTCACAGTGAAGAATATCAAAATATAATTTTACACTTTTCAATGACGCTGCTCGTCCTACTTTTTAAAGAGATTCCCATGTGGTATTTAAGTTTTATTTCTGTTGACAATTCGGACATTGTCAGGGGATTTTAGAGGAAAGCAAAGCTGAAATTGGTACATAACTTAATTTCCAAAAGTAATAAAAAGAAAAAGACTTACTTCAGTTCATTCAATTCATTACCAATCACTAAATATCGTCTCTAAATCTTTTGTTTCATTTTTTCAGTCTAGAAAATACACTTCCTTCCACATGCAAAACTGCTCTTGATGACATGTGTGCATATTTCAGTATCCTATGAGCAATAACCGCCTAATGAAATATGAAAACTTGAAAAGCAATGACAGTCATCAGCCCGAAAAATAAGTAAAACAACATAGCTTGCTTAAGACAGCCTTTCAACAATTCCATGTTTTTCTTATTTCTAGCCGCTTTCTGAATGTTAACACATCTGTCAACAATTATTTATTGTCTGAAACAATCCTCAAATAAGTTTTCTTTCTTATAAAAAGATGCATGACTAACAAATCCAAATGTTAGCCTTCTGAATCAAACACAATTATTTACCTCCTGTGAAACACACAACTTTAAGAAATGGAAATAATAGTATCGCCATTTAACGTTGATTGTCGAACTAATTTTTTAGCTCATGACTTTTTGTTTTTATGAGAAATTCGACTTAAATGAGGCTACCAGTGGGGAAAACAAATTTTGATATTATTGTTAATATTGAGGAAATTTTATTTAAACTTGTTTTTAAGCAGAAAATTTGTTTGTTTATTTGTTGTGTAAGATATAATTTTATTTCATCTCGTGAACTTTAAAAACAGTATTCTCTTTTGATGAAATAAAATTTCATCTTACACACAAATAAAAATATCCTGTATATATTGGCAGATATAGCGTATCAGTATTAAAAAAAATGGTATCTATCGTCCTGTGTCAAGTTTTAGCATTATTCATATATGAAAGAAAAGGAAAGAATTTTACATGATCAAAATAATCTAGTTAATTGTTGAGCGTAATTTCAACAAATACATGTCTCATTACCCTATTCGGTCATTTAAAATGGCTTTTGGTAATCTTGTTAGGATGATAATGATTAACATGCGGAAAGCTTTCGACATAGTTGACAAAGTTAATTTATTTATGAAAAAGAGGCTCTTGGGCCTAGACAAGACGAAGTTAGATGACATGGATTCTGTGATAGGTACCAACTTATTGATGTATCACATGTTCTCTAGCTAGTATGAGTATTAAGGACATCTTTTAGTTTTAATCTATGAAAATATCAACTCTTTTAAAAAAAGAAAGTTACTTTAACATTTTGCTGGATCTGGAATTTTGGTCACACATTAAAGTAAAAGTCATATTTAAACCTGTACCTCGTAGCGATTGGAAACTGTCAATAAGTTGCTTATTTGTAATAAGACTTAGTAATATCTGCATAGAGGCAAACTTTGGCCATTGAACGAAAATTAAGGTCTCGGTCAAGCACGAATATATCTTGCTATCATGGTAATTATATCATTCTAAAATCAATTAAGTATGTAAATGTGTAAAGCTAATGCAAGGTTGAAGTTTCTTTACAGGAAAAGTCAGTTTTTGACACTACATATGCTAAGAAGATATCTTGTTACAGCTAAAATGCAAACCCCATTTAATTTAACTTGTATTTCCTGCTTTTTAAGGATCAAAAAGCTGCGCAAAGGTGGAATTTA
The DNA here is from genome assembly GCF_026571515.1 of Ruditapes philippinarum. Taxonomy (NCBI): domain Eukaryota; kingdom Metazoa; phylum Mollusca; class Bivalvia; order Venerida; family Veneridae; genus Ruditapes; species Ruditapes philippinarum. The sequence continues at coordinate 28,256 of NW_026857640.1, forward strand.
AAACAATCCAAAATAAATTGGTTAAATTTGTCCTGCATATGGACTCTGCTTGACTCATGTTGGCCTATGACAGTCTGGGTACTTAAAGTGGCTACATGTAGAAAAATGTGTTGACCAAATTGTATTGTGTCATGTAATATAAAGGTAAAGTCTGAATAAGACGCTGGATTATTTGGGAGAACTTTAAAACGTTATCTTAAGGTATTAGCACCCTAATGCATTACATCCGCTTTGAAGAGTATTCAAATAGGCTAGAATTACTCTTAACTACATTGAAAATGAGGGCCATGGGTTCAATCCCCAGAAGGGTCAACTTTTTTTTCTTTCTTTTTATCTTTTAACATTATTTATGTATCTCTCATGTCCCATACGGAAAGAAAAAAGTGTTTAATTTTGAATTTTTAATTTATATAAGTATTCATTGGCTAAATTATGCTAAATCTAGTAATAAATATGGTATTTATATTTATATTGATATTTTCAAAGTGTAATATAATCAAAACTAGACGGTAAAAGTATTTCATATTTTTCAAGATCAACCAATATACTTTTTTAAAAATTTAGGGAAACTTTGAAAACAGGCACTCATTTGGGTAAATTTTAAGATTTTTTTGAATTAGGCTCCCTAAGCAAAAAATTGGTCAGACATGTGGTAAAAATGGGTGGGGTAGGGTAACATTTATATACAGATTTCATAAATTTTAAGTAGAAACCATAATTTTGCTTATGTGGATTGTTAGCTGAATGGTACTATTTGTTTCTTACCAAAAATTCATGGGAAAACATTTTTCATTAGAATGTTATTGCAAATTATTTAAAGGTTCCTCATTTCTAAAAAAAGGGCCCTCATAACATCCTAGCTTGAGTTCAGAAAAGTGGCCATAACTTGATTTCCGTACGGTAAACTTTGTTTAAATTTTGCATACAGGTGTACTTTAAGGTATACATCTGACCTATGATGTTATAATTCTTTAGTTCCTGATAGTGCCCATTAGGGTCCTAATACCTTAATTATATATATATACAAATGAGGTTTTACGCACGCATAAAATGGCTGCGAACGAATGGTCAGATGTGCATTGCAAAAGTTTAGAATAGCGAAACATTGCTACGTAGACGAATGTCTGTTAAGATCTGAGCAGTTGTTGAATTTAAAGGGGAAGCATAACGACACGAAAATTTCATTGTACTCTTTTTTTCTGTTACACGACGGGTACCCCTTAGTCATAGTCGTATTTTGCCAGAAATCCGACACCATGTATTTTATCCATATATAGACAGAGCTGAGACGCTCGTTATGGCTTATCCTAATTCCTAATGCCTTGGACATTATTACCTTTGTGACCACATAAACGATATCTAAACGTTTGATAAGCAAATGGCCAACAATAAAAAAAATCAAATTTTAACATGAAATAGTACCGGTTTATGTATAAGTCATTAAAGGCAATAGACCCGTTTATCTAATAAAATACAAATAAAAAAATAAATAAAAACTACAATAAAACACACACACACGCACGCACACACAAACGCACCTACACACACACACACACACACACACACACACACACACACACACACACACACACAGCACATTCTTCATGTTTACCTTTGCTATTTATAGATGAAACATGTTTAGGCATGATTTAATTTTAGCCTGGTTCCACGATATCACATCTTTACACTATGTACAGACAGTTTCACAGTCTGTTATTTGGATACGGAGATAAGAAAACATTGTCTTTCCGTTTGAGGAAAATGTAAATAACAATGTTTTGCAACAAAGCAAGAAATCTTAAAATGGTTTTGAAGTGTAATGCTAATTAGTGTGAATGTTTTTATATACATTTGTTTTTATCGACGAATCGCAAAGTTAAACGTGTCATTTCGCAGTTAATCATGCTTCTTATTCAAAGTTCTAAAAGACTCGACTGCTTTGTAGCCGAATGATATAGTCTTGCATAGAAACAGCATACGAAATTCTACATTAACGGAGAAGAATGCCCGAAAAATAAAATTGATATTGTTATATAATGACTTCATAGAAGATTATCCCACTTTCACTAGATATTTCTGCTGATCTCTTGATTGACATAAACTTTTTTACTTTTGTAAATATCCAAGTGACAAATAGGTTCGAGATACTTTCTTAATATATAAAAGGTGCAGTGCAATAATAAATTTAGCCGAAAGCATTCTAATTTCAGCATCACTTCCTTTGACATAGTTCAGTTTATCATTGTGAAAGTTGCTACGCTTTTCGAAATGAAATACGAGCAGTGTTTTCCGTGTAATTTGATTAAAGGACATTTTAATAATTTCTGTCAGCAGCATAGAATCGTCCCTCACCAGCGACATTTCGAAAAATGATAATTTTGTTACAATTATAAGTTTTTAATGGCATATCTACAGAAAATGACTTATTGAAAAAATAAATAGATATAAATGACCACGCGAACAATATTTGTAAAACAATATTACACTTGAAAACTTTAATCAAGGTCAAAATCCGAAATAAATTTTTTGTGTTTATAGCAAATTGATTTTTTGTTAAAGGTCTAATACTTTATTTGTACTTTATAATAGATTATAATATAATCCGACGACTTAGAAATAACGCAAAAATATGATAAACATGATCAACAAGGAAAGGCGGCGTTCAATGAATACAACTTAGAACTGGCTTAGAAATAACGCAAACTATTTAAACTAGATTTACCACAGTTAAACATCTTCCTTCAGGATACTTCTTGTTTGTATTTCAGCGATGAAGCATCAACCTCAGCCTATATGAAAACAGGTTCCATCAAAGGAATGGTAAAAGAAATTTAATCTTAACTTTTGTTGCAAAAAAATAAATCTGGAAACAAAGTGATCCCTTAAGCATAATCACAACAAAATTACATAAGAATTGAATTGCAGGCTCGGTTTGATTGAGTCTGTACATAAGAAAATTATCATTTTGCAAATCATAAAAATTATTTGACTACACATTGGTTTCTAAACACTTCTCATTTGCTTCAGGCGTAACACTCAGCAAAACCTATGTACCGCTTATAACTTGTAATGTGTGCCTGCAATGTGTTGAAAATTATTAGAGAATTCAAAATTTGTTTTGCCCTCTATCACACCAGCCTTAAGGTACTGTCACACTGAATTGCGACACCTTGCGAGTTGTTTTAGACATAAACTTTAGCCACATTTACAAAACTCGATCCTTATATCAACGACATGAATGCGTATGTCGCCCAAATGTTGCGCGAATGTGTCACGCATATCTCATAAAGTTATATCTCACGACTATCGCACGAGAACTTTTTATCATCTCTTTTGCAAGTTTGCAAAATTTTTGTACTTGCGAAACACTCGCGAATTGTATGCGAAAATCGCACGACAGTTATGAAATGCAATAAAAAATTACAAAAGTCAGACAAAAATGAAAGCAAACTCGAATTTCAGCAGTCAGACATCATTTGAGATGGATCTACCATTGGATTTCAGACGACAATGTTATGCTGAAGACTGCAGGTTGTTTTATTACTACTGCTGTGGTACAAAAACCCACGAATAAAGCTAGAAAGAAAAGAAAAAGAAGATCAAGAAATGAAGGAGTGAATGGATGAGAGAATGACTTGTGATGGGACCTAGATATGGGATGTAAGAGAAGCTAATGAAGCATCTTAGAGAAAGTGATGAAAATACTTTCAAAAACTTTGTTAGTGTTACCCAGGAGTCATTCAGCATAATGATAGAAGATATAGGCCCTGAACATGAAAAGAGAAAAACAAACTCCAAATGTCCACCTTATTGAAGCTTCCTATCATGCTCAGGTACCTTACCACTGGGGATTTTCACTTGTCATGTGGGATCAGAGTGGCCCACAAAACCAAAGTTTCGCAAGAGGTATGTCAGGACATATATAAGCACTTTCATGAGGAGCATTCAAATTTCCAACTACGGAAGGGGAGTGGAAGTAGAGAAGGAGGGTTTCTCAAGTCAATGGATCTTCCATCACTGCATACATGTAGGGGCACAAGCTCCGCTGAGGTCAAAGAGCGTCAGCTACGATTACAAATAGACTTGGTAGACTTCAACTACAAGTTTACATATGTTAATGTTGGCATGTATGTTGCTCACTATGATGCTTGAGTGTTTTGTGAGTGCGGCATACACTGAGTCTAGCTCCGCTATTTCTATTTTGGGCCTTAGTGCAGGTAAGGTTTTTCCTTTATATCGGCGTGGCAAATTGAACAAACAATTCTCGGATCAGTTAAAGATTAGTAATAGCAGTTTGTATTAAACGGGATCCAACCGCCCGTTAAGTCACAAAAAATAGCTTTCGTTGACAGGAATACAACCTAGTCGTCAGTCATTCCCTTAAAGGCTTATTTACAAAGTGGTGATTATTGAACTCCTAGAAATTTCCGCCACAGAATAGAATTTTAAGCCAAAAGTAGTAGGTCAATAAACATCTTAACAAACAGTAAACCGAGCCATTATGCAAAGTTGAGGAAGCCATGATAAATATGTATGTATGTATGTATGTATGTATGTTTTAGTATGTATGTATGTATGTATGTATGTATGTATGTATGTATGTATGTATGTATGTATGTATGTTATGTATGTATGTATGTATGTATGTATGTATGTATGTATGTATGTATGTATGTATGTATTGTATGTATGTATGTATGTATGTATGTATGTATGTATGTATGTATGTATGTATGTATGTATGTATGTATGTATGTATGTATGTATGTATGTATGTATGTATGTATGTATGTATGTATGTATGTATGTATGTATGTATGTATGTATGTATGTATGTATGTATGTATGTATGTATGTATGTATGTATGTATGTATGTATGTATGTATGTATGTATGTATGTATGTATGTATGTATGTATGTATGTATGTATGTATGTATGTATGTATGTATGTATGTATGTATGTATGTATGTATGTATGTATGTATGTATGTATGTATGTATATATGTATGTATGTATGTATGTATGTATGTATGTATGTATGTATGTATGTATGTATGTATGTATGTACATATGTATGTATGTATGTATGTATGTATGTATGTATGTATATTTGTATGTATGTATGTTTGCATGTATGTATCCACCGTTACAGGCACTTAGAGTACAGACCCCGGACAAGTCGCCATTTATGTTCTTAAAGATTATAATCTGCCAATAGGTAGCCTTTCGTTTTGATTTTATTCATTCTTTGAATAATACGATAGCCGTTTCTTATGATGTTTAATGTTTTGGTGTAGAGGCCAATGAGACCATAATATGAATCATGAAGAAAAATAATGTGGTGTTGCCAAAATAAATGATCATATCTTTCGTACGGGCTTGATTGACTGATAAAGTTATGAAACGAATTTTGAATAAAATTTTAGCAAAATAATTGGCGATTGTTTCCCTTTTATCATTTTTTATTTTAATGACAATAGCCTACACGGTGAATTATGAATATTTTCATAATACATAGTTAAAGTCAGCAAATGATATATAACAGACGATTTTATTTTGTTTTGGCTTTCCATTGAATCGGGGCTTGTCTCCATTCTATATCATTCTTCACAGATCAATTGAGGTTGCCTCATGTCACTCTGCTTGTAAGTTTTTGGCCAAGTGCCGTTCATATTCTAAAGAATATATCTCCTATTGGGTTGTAAAGATAAAAAGACTGTATTTCTTTTAATGGGTTTAGTTTGACAAACTTTTTAGGAACTTGGTTGATATGGGACAGGGCTTTCACTGAACTACGTCTTTGGGCATTCTTAAAGGCATTAAAGTGTTCAACTTCATATAACCTGCAGGCTTAACTCGTGGAAACTACGAATAAATCGGTTTGAGAAATTCACTGCACGATTTGTTTTCAATCTGTTGAAAATTTAATTTCGCATGATTGCCTTACGACTGTCTTAACAATCGCACGTCTGTTGCGCGGTCATTTTTGCGATGACCGTACAAAATGCTGTTCGTTTTTGTCCTACTTTCAACCTTAAATATCGTGCAAGCAATCCGGCCGCCGTATGAACAGCGTACTTCTGTCTAACGATATACAAATCTGTCGAGATAGATTGCGAAATTGTCTGCGACCTTTCTTCGGCATTAATTTTTCTACAAATCTTACTAACCAAATTTTGTTCGACTGATGTGATAGAGGCAATTTTCATGTCATTTTGGTGTGTCTAAATGCTTCCAAAGGATCAACTTGTTTCCAGATTTTTATACTTCACAAGGCATGTGTCAAGTAATGTGTGACAGACGTAAAAAGTTGGCCCGTACTTCAATTAAGTGTTCATTGAGTCCAGCACTTTTAAGTGTTGGGAGTTGAGTATCGCCCAAGCCGGTATACTACCTTCATGGTTTCCAATTAGAATCGGTTACCTCAGCTACATAACTAGGCGTGGATATATCAGAAAACCTTACTAGAGATGCCCACATAAAACAGGACATACAGAAAAGCAAACCAAACATTAGGATTCCTAAGCAGATACATAATGGTAAAATCCCAATCCATTAAGTCTTTTGCTTACCCGACGTTAGTCAGACCCCAGCTTGAATATGGTTCCAAGGTATGGTCTCCCACACCAACTACAAACAGATCGAATTGAAAATGTCCAAAGAAGAGCAGCAGTATGGATCTTTAGACTTTTAGCGTCATTGACATGCTTTACCCCCTTAAACTTCGAAAACTGGAACTCAGACGTACAGATACTATGTTATCTATTTCTTTAAGATTCACCAAGGTCGAGTTGCTATCCACATAGAAGAATATGTCACACCCCTCTCCCGATCATCACGCCATGGTCATCCTCGTGCTATAGGTTACTTACAGAAACTTCAGACTATTATCAATTCTCCTTCTTTCCTAGGACGGTATACCACTGGAACAAGCTTACCCTGCAGTTGCCCTACTCCCCATTCCAGGGCAGTTTAGTGCAGCCATAGCTTGCAACAAGATCAACAAGAAAGTGTGGTGTTGAACATATCTCACCCTTGTTTCTCACCCCCTGCTTTTAACATGTTTAATTTCCTTCTTTTATCCCGCGAGGTGTTTGACACTAACGGTAGATAGGTTGGGATTTGACATCAACGGTAGTGGGTAGGGTAGAGTAGGATAGCAAGGTCACAAGATCACAGCCCAAATGTTGAAAAAGAACCTTGTAAACACTTCACAGGTCACATTTCTCAGTCAGAAACATAACCTTGAAATGTGTTAGAAAGAAATGATGCTTAAATGATTTCTTGTTCAATTTAGAAGATGGGTAATCTTAGGTCAAAAATTAAGTCTTAGAGCAAAATATTTAAAAACCTTGTTAAAGCTCTCTAAATGTTATATTTACAGCCAAAATTTCCGAAAAGATGTCATACACGTCTTTTTTATGATTTCTAGGCCAAATGTGAATTCGGGTAAACCGTGACCAAAAACTAAGCAAAATGGCTAAATAACTTTTAAATACAGTTATCAAATTTACAATACAACACTAGAAAGAGTCATGTACGGAATAAACAAGATACAAATATATGTACTATGTTGTTACATAGTACATTTACATATACAATTTAAAGATAAAAATTATGTGAAAATTGTCCTCTTTGTTGATACTTTGAAGGTTGAGATACACTTTATATAAAGATCAACATTACTTTTTATGCCCCGACAAAGTGGGGGACATGTAGCGTTGCACTTGTTCGTCCGTACGTCTGTCCGTCCATACGTCCCGAAATTTTGTGAACGCAACTCCTCTTAAACCGGATGGCAGATTTTGCTTACACTTCCAGGGATGAACAACCTTAATGCGTAGTCGGTAGTAAAGGAAGGAATTTTAGCTGCGACCAAATTTAACCGAATTATGGCCCTTTGTTGATTTTTTCACTATATACTATGTAGAAATTTTGTGAATGCAACTCCTCTTAAACCTGATTGCAGATTTTGCTTAAACTTCTAGGGATGAACAACCTTAATGTGCAGATGGCAGAAAAGGTAGGAATTTTGCAGCAACCAGATTTAACAGAATTATGGCCCTTTGTTGCTTTTTTCACTATATACCATATAGAAATTTTGTGAACGAAACTCCACTTAAACCGGATGGCAGATTTTGCTTAAACTTCCGGGGATGAACAACCTTAATGTATAGATGGCAGAAAAGGTAGGAATTTTTTTCTGCGACCAAATTTAACAGAATTATGGCCCTTTGTTGGTTTTTTCACTATATACAATATATATGTTGTTAGTGGGGGCGTCAAAAGATTTGATCATTTACGTGTTTTAAATTTTCAGAAAGGAGTTTGGCACTTGTATTATAGAAAGGATTTACGTTAAGGATAGAACATATTTTTAACCTATTTCTGCGAACATCATTTAATAGCTGTATTTTTTTAACTTAGTTATAATCCTTATAAAAGTGTGGAATATATAAAAGCATTCCATTCCTTTCTTATAAGGTATTCGCCATAGTTTCAACATTGAAAAACTATATATTTGTTTTTTTCAAATTTTCATATTCTTTGTCAATCTTTTTATAGGAACTATGTAATAAACCAGGAAAACCTTGTGCAGCTGGAAATGTTCATGTTGACTCAGTCTGTTTGGCTTGGGAACCACCAAAAGAACTGTATGAAAATTATATGTACCAACTCAGGTACAAAGAAGTTCAAGTAAAGTCAAAATGGAAATTACATCAAGAATTAATGACCAGTAGTAAAGTCAATTTGGGCAATTTAAAATCTGACACAAAATATATATTTGAAGTCCGAATGGTAAATGGTGAGATTGAAGGACCGTTCAGTGAAACAAGCGATCCCGTTCAGACTATTCAATCAGCCGCTCAACAAATACTAAAGTTCACGAACGACGTTTCGAGGCCAAATGTTGGCATGCCATTAAAAAGAATTCCATTGCAAGAAAACAAAGGAACAAGAAACAAATTAGCAAAAACGAGGAAGTTAGTTATAGGTCTGTATTAATTCAAAAACTAGAGTGATTAAATTATTATGTCCCCACTTTTAAAGAAGACGGGGTATATTGCTTTGCTTAGGGAATTCAAACTTGGTATGGTGATTGGTCATGACCCGTAGATGATCTCTATTGATTTTGGGGTCAAAGGTCAAGGTCACATTGACCTTGTAGGTAAAAAAGGTTTCCGATCAATAACCAATGCACGCTTCGGCCTAGGAACTTCAAACTTGGTATGGTGATTGGTCATGACAAATAGATGACCCCTATTCATTTTGGGGTCAAGGGGTCAAAGGTCAAGGTCACATTGATCTTGTAGGTAAAAACGGTTTCCGATCAATAACTCAAGAACGCTTAGGCCTAGGAACTTTAAACGTGATATGGTGATTGTTCATGACCAGTAGATGATCCCTATTGATTTTGGGGTCAAGGGGTCAAAGGTCAAGGTCACATTGACCTTGTAGGTAAAAACGGTTTCCGGTCAATAACTCAAGAACGCTTAGGCCTAGGAACTTCAAACTTGGTATGGTGATTGGTCATGACCAGTAGATGACCCCTATTGATTTTGGGGTCAAAGGTCAAGTACACATTGACTTTGTAGATAAAAACGGTTTCCGATCAATAACTAAAGAATTCTAAGGCATATGAAATTCAAACTTGGTATAGTGATTGGTCATGTCCAGTAGATGACCCCTATTGATTTTGGGGTCAAGGAGTCAAAGGTCAGGATCACATTGACCTTGTAGGTAAAAACGGTTTCCGATCAATAACTAAAGAACGCTTAGGCCTAGGAACTTCAAACTTGGTATGGTGATTGGTCATGATCAGTAGATGTCCACTATTGATTATGGGGTCACGGGGTCAAAGGTCAAGGTCACATTGATCTTGTAGGCTAACACGGTTTCCGATCAATAACTAAAGAATGCTTAGGCCTAGGAACTTTAAACTTGGTATGGTGATTGGTCATGACCAGAAAATGACCCCTATTGATTTTGGGGTCAAGGGGTTAAACGTCAAGGTAAAATTGATCTTGTAGGTAAAAACGGTTTCCGATCAATAACTAAAGAAAGCTTAGGCATAGAAACTTCAAACTTGGTATGGTGATTGGTCATGACCAGCAAATGACCCCTTTTGTTTTTTTGGTCAAGGCTCAAAGGACAATGTCACATTGAACTTGTAGGTGAAAATGGTTTCCGATTAATAACTAAAGAACGCTTAGGCCTAGGAACTTCAAACTTATTATTGTGATTGGTCATGATAACTAAATGACTCTATTGATTTTTGGGTCAAAGGTCAAGGTCACATTGACCTCGTAGGTAAAAACGGTTTCAGATCAATAAATTAAGAACGCTTAGGCCTAAAAACTTCTACCTTGGTATCATGATTGGTCATGACCAGCAGATGAACCTTATTGATTTTGGGGTCAAGGAGTCAAAGGTCAAGGTCACATTTACTTGAAGTTTTGTTTGTTTGTTTGTTTGTTTCATTTTACGCCTTTTTCCAACAGTATTTCTGTCATATAGGCGGGTAGTTTCCTAACCATCGTTCCTGGAGAGTTATACCAGTACAAGACTACCTTCCTCCGCACTAAACTACCAAAGCATCTCCCGGGGATCCAACCCACGCCAGAGAGGTAACTGGATTAGAAGTCATCGACTCTAACCCCTCGACCACTGAGAAAACGGTTTCCACTCTATACCTAAAGGACTTTTAGGCCTAGGAACATCAAACTTGGTATGATGATTGGCCATGACCAGTAGATGACCCCTATTGATTTTGGGTTCAAAGGTCAAGGTCACATTGACCTTGTTAGTAAAATCGGTTTCCGATCAATAACAAAAGAACACTTAGGTCTAGGAACTTCAAACTTTAAATGATGATTGGTCATGACCAGTAGATGACCCCTATTGATTTTGGGTTCAAAGGTCAAGGTCACATTGACCTTGTTAGTAAAATCGGTTTCCGATCAATAACAAAAGAACACTTAGGTCTAGGAACTTCAAACTTTAAATGATGATTGGTCATGACCAGAATATGACCCCTTTTGATTTTATGGTCAAAGGTCAAGGTCACATTGACCTTGTATGTAAAAACGGTTTCCGATCAATAACTAAAGAACACTTAGGCCTAGGATCTTCAAACTTTATATGATGATTGGTCATGACCAGTAGATGACCCCTATTGATTTTGGGGTCAAGGGGTCAGTGTCAAGTTGATCTTGTACTTTGAGATGATTTCTGACCAATAACTCAACAACTCAAGTTGCCTTGGTTGATATTTTTATATTAAACTAAAAATGCTTTTGGTATACACATTTGAAGGTCTTCGAATATAACAACATGGCTGTCATTAATGAGGCCTACATGATTCATAAAATTTATGCATATTTTATTTGGTAAGATTTATAATAACTTAAATTGCTGCACACAACCTTTGGGGTCACAATAATTATTACCTTGTGACTAGTCATGACCAGTAGATAACCCTTATTAATTTTAGTTCACTGGGTCAGAAGTCATGCATAATAACCTGATCACATGACAAAGTGATTTTAAAGAATATTCAATACATTACAGGTGAAGCAAGCAAAACTCATTTCGCTGAAAAAACTATCATGCTTGTAGGCGCGACAGGAACGGGGAAGAGTACATTAGTTGATGGAATGGTGAATTACATATTTGGTGTAAACTGGAATGACCAGTACCGACTAACGTTAGTGGATCTTGAAGATGAAGAGAGGAAAAGAGATGCTGATCAGGTAATAAATATGTTTATAGTTAAATAAGAATGCAATGATAAACTTAAAAACATTAACAGAATAGTATTTACAAGTTGCACATATGATGACTGTTCCATGTTCCATGATTACTGCCGCTTGAAAATATCACAAGATGTTTCTAAATTCAAAATGTTACCTTCACCATAATTTTATGTTGGGTTCTGCTTGGGACAGTGCAAGGGGGCGTGGGCACAGACTTGCACTTTTTATTACCGTTCATGAACGGGCTCAATCAAACCGAGCCTGCAACATTCATTATTTTGTCTTTTTTGACATTCTTAAGGGATTCTTTATTTCTCTCTATTTCATTTCATGCGAATTGATCTTTTTTATCAATTTTAAAATTGATTTCCAGGCACATTCGCAGACTCAATGGATAACATGCTATACAATACATCCGATGCATGGTAGCCGGTTGAACTACACTTTAAACATCATAGACACGCCCGGATTCGGAGATACTCGTGGAATTCAGCGAGACAATGAAATTATTGATCAAATTCGTACCTTGTTTTCTCGTGAAGATGACACTGGTGTTCTTTACATCAACGCTGTTTGTTTCATTACAAAAGCTCCCGATGCTCGTCTAACACCCACACAGATGTACATCTTTAATGCTATAATGGCGCTGTTCGGTCAAGATATTGAAAACAGTATTTGCATGCTTGTTACTTTTGCGGATGGGAAACGACCTCCTGTATTATCTGCTTTGAGAGCAGCAAAACTACCATACGAGCAGTTCTTTCCATTTAATAATTCAGGTCTCTTCGAAAAGAACATAGAAGAAAATGTTTCGTGTTTTTCATCTATGTTTTGGGACATGGGGTGCAAGAGTTTTCAAATGTTTTTCAGCAAGCTAACTAATATGGAAACAAAGAGTCTTCGGCAGACAAGAGATGTTCTTTTGCAGCGTGAACAAATAGAATTAACAATGAATAATTTGCTTCCAAAGTTAGATGCTGGACTGAATAAAATTGAAGAACTGCGTGTAGAAATTAGGATATTAGAAAATTACAAAACTCAAATAGAGGAAAACAGCGACTTTACGTATACTGTTTCAGAAACAGAACAAAAGCAGATCGATCTTCCGAAAGGCAAACATGTAACCAATTGCCTGACTTGTCATATGACATGCCACAGAGATTGCATTTATGCAAATGACGAGGATAAGAAAAAATGTAATGCAATGGACGAAGATGGGAATTGTACACAGTGCCAGGAGCATTGTTTCTGGAATATTCACAGAAATACTCCTTATATATTTGAGTATGTGACAGTACAGAAACAGAGGACGTATACAGAGAAGCTTGAAAAGTACCGCCGGGCCGAAGGAGAAACAATTACGCGAAAAAAGGTTTTAGAAAGAATGTATGATGAGTTGTACGACCTTGAAGATGATATCATGGCGCTGATAGATAAAATCAATACTTGTAACAACATCCTGAAAAAGATAGCTTTTCGACCAGACCCCCTTAGTGTTGTTGAACATATCGACCTACTGATTGAAAGCGAGAAACTTGAAAAACGGCCGGGATTTCAAGCTAGGATTGAATCCCTTAAAAAGTGTCGCAAAAAGGCAACCATTGGCGACGACATCAACCGATTTACGACAGGTTTTACTGACACGGCGAAAATAATTACAGCGCAAGTTAGTTTACCACCGAAACCTCCAAGAAAGAAGCAGAGGACTAGGAAAGAGTTAAGCTTGTTCTAGCCATTTGCGGAAATTAATGACAAGCTTCAGATATGACAGGTTCAATGACAAATATTGAATTAAATTTCGTGCGTGCTTAAGGTTCTTGAATGTTTTTACATTGGTAATGCTTAATCATTACATAAACGACAGCGCAGGAGTGTAATAAAGCCATGTATAAGTGTAATAACACTTTGAAGTGAGTCATTTGCGTAATGTTTAGAAAGAACTTCCGATTAAATGTAAACAAAGCAATTTGTATTTTGGCTAAAAGCTTTCACGATTTTTACAGCGATCAAATGTTTGGTTTGTACAATTAAGCTACTGTTACATTCATAAAGGGTATGGATCTTTATTAAAATATGTTAGTTTGAATTTGAATGTTGGATTGAAAGCTTATTTTGAACTTTTAGAATTGTGTTTAATAAATTGAATTGGTAGAGACACTTTTTGTGAACGATTTGTGAGCGAAAAATAGCAAAGTCAGTAGTAGTCTGGGACCTACCGTACCTGATAAAATTTGTGGTCACACATGACTGAGCCGCCATTGACTTTTATATGCTTTTGTTAAAGTTAGATTTGTAAGACGCCAAACTAAAGTCGAACTCTTCAAACGGTCAAAGCAACTGAAAGGACATAAGATTTTTGTCAACGAAGATTTGACAAAAATACCCGCGAATGTTTTGGTATCGTGTCATGAAAAAGACAGGACAAAGGTAAAAAAAGCGTGGTCGTTTGAAGTAGAGGTTTACGTGAAATTTTGTACGCAATTACAATTTCAAAGCTACCGCTTTTGGTAAAATTTCACGTGGCCGAAAGAGGATGAAACCCATGCTCAGACTATAAGAAAAATCCAAGGATACCCGACTACATCAAGGACGCCACATAGCTCTAGCCCAGGCTCCTACGCAGTCTTCCAAATCAGATTGCTATATGCAGCCGCAGCAATATGATCCATCACTCATCATTTTTTTTAATAGAAGAACATATTCTTGCATATCAGACAGGATTATCTACCGTTTACACCGGTGCTAGAACATCCTGTCTTACACCCCCATGTAAGTCAAGTTGCGTTCTTTAAATAACATCATTGCGTCGAGCCTTTTATGGATGAAATGCGTTCTTAGGATGACGTAACTGAACCGTAATGAATGAAGTTGTAAGTTCATACGCTACTATGAGAAAAAAGTGCGTAATGAGAATATCCATTTTCTTAATATCTGTTCTGAAAATAATTGATATATAATATGCAAGGAAAAGAATCAAACAACGGCTGTCGATGCAGACGGGAATATTTAGCTCTCGAGTAACTGTTTAGCTGAAACTCAGCAGAGCCTCGTTACAGCCATAAACAGTTACCCTCGAGCTAGATATTCCGGTCTGCCCGGCAGTCAGTGAAAATTCATATATTGTTTTGCACAACAATTGAATCTTTACGTGATTAAAGTTATTTCCTTTTAACCGTTTTTTACTTATGAGGGATGTGCTATATACACAATAAACTAAATGAATGACAACGACGAAGATCTTTGTTTCTTAATACGTAAAAAAAACAATAAAAAAATGTAGAAAAGATCTACAATCTCCCAGTGTATAATTTTATTGTAAGTTTTGAAAAATAGATATATAAATTGATTATATACTTATATATTATGAAAAAATTATTGATGAAATAAAATGCGTAATTTTTATTTTCCATAGTGTCATTGTAAAAATCATGTTTCACTGCAGTGAAACATATTCCGTATTTTCACGGGTCTCTGAACAGAGTGCCCTTCATTCTTTTCTATCTTTTTTTCATCTGTGAAGTAGCTTATTAAAAGCATGTCAATATTGTTTTTACATACTATCATTTTGTCAGTTGTCGAGTAACTTGTAAATAGATGGAAACTTCACATCAATACCTTTTTAACCTGTCGAGTATCTTTGACATAATGTTTTTTAAACATATAATTATTGTGTCACCTGTCGCGTAGCTTTTTAACTTACTATTAAATGTTGTTTATACATATAATCATTTTGTCACCTGCCGAGTAGCCTTTTAAATGACTACTTAATGTTTTTATACATATAATCATTGTGCCACCTGTTGATTAGCTTTTTAAATCACTATCAAATGTTGTTCATATATATAATCATTGTGCCATCTGTCGAGGAGCTTTTTAAATTACTATCATATCTTGTTTTTAGCTCGACTATTCGAAGAATATGAGAGCTGTTGTAGTCGCCCCGGCGTCGGCGTCGGCGTCAGCGTCCGCGTCGGCGTCTGCGTTGGTTAAAGTTTTTTGTAAAGTCAAATATCTGAATTATTACTTGAGATATTCAATTGAAACTTACAATACTTATTTATAGTAACAAGGTACATCAGATTGACAAGTTGGATAACTCTGCCTAC
Source organism: Ruditapes philippinarum (assembly GCF_026571515.1). NCBI lineage: Eukaryota > Metazoa > Mollusca > Bivalvia > Venerida > Veneridae > Ruditapes > Ruditapes philippinarum. The sequence goes on from NW_026857640.1 coordinate 44,121, forward strand.
AATATTGACAGAATTATGCCCCTTTTTAACTTAGAAATTTTGGTTAAAGTTTTTTGTAAAGTCAAATATCTCAATTATTGCTTGAGATATTCAATTGAAACTTACAATACTTATTTATAGCAACAAGGTACATCAGATTGACAAGTTGGATAACTCTGCCTACAATATTGACAGAATTATGCCCCTTTTTAACTTAGAAATTTTGGTTAAAGTTTTTTGTAAAGTCAAATATCTCTATTATTGCTTGAGATGTTCAATTGAAACTTACAATACTTATTAATAGTAACAAGGTACATCAGATTGACAAGTTGGATAACTCTGTCTACAATATTGACAAAATTATGCCCCTTTTTAACTTAGAAATTTTGGTTAAAGTTTTTTTTTTAAGTCAAATATCTCAATTATTGCTTGAGATATTCAATTGAAACTTACAATACTTATTTATAGCAACAAGGTACATCAGATTGACAAGTTGGATAACTCTGCCTACAATATTGACAGAATTATGCCCCTTTTTAACTTAGAAATTTTGGTTAAAGTTTTTTGTAAAGTCAAATATCTCTATTATTGCTTGAGATGTTCAATTGAAACTTACAATACTTATTTATAGTAACAAGGTACATCAGATTGACAAGTTGGATAACTCTGTCTACAATATTGACAAAATTATGCCCCTTTGGAACTTAGAATTTTGGTTAAAGTTTTTTTTGTAAAGTCAAATATCTCAATTATTGCTTGAGATATTCAATTGAAATTTAAAATACTTTTTTATAGTAACAATGTACATCCGTTTGCAAAATTGCATAACTCTGCCTGCAATATTTGCAGAATTATTTGCCCCTTTGAAACTTAAAAATTTGGTTAAAGGTTAAAGGTTTTCAAAGATATTTACTTGAAACTTTACACATGCACTTAGGGTCATAATTGGAAGGTCATAATTGTATGTCACTGACCAAGTTCCATAACTCTATCTTGCATTAAGGCTGATTCATATCCCCTTTTCTACTTAGTCTCTTGGTTAATGTTTACATGCAAGTTTTACATATCTCAATAACTTTTAAAGATATTTATTTAAAACTTCACATATGATTTAGGGTCATAATTGTAGGTCACTGACAAAGATCCATAATTCTATCTTGCATTTAGGCGGATTTTTTTTTCCTTTTTTCAACTTAGAAATTCATGGTAAAATTTTGCTTGTAAGCTGTTATATCAACAACTACTAAAGGGTTTGTGCCTTTTTTAGGACAATTTTATGCATTCATGATAATAAAGCAGTGATTTACTTGATAAAACATCTTAATAACAAGCCTTTGTACCTTTTCTGTCAAATTTATGTATTCATAGGTAATTAATGTTATTATACTCAATAAAACACCCTTGTGACATTTCCTTCCGAATAGTCAAGCCAATACTGTATAATTAGACCCTCTCTAAGGCCTATAACATGAATTTATAAAAAAAATTTAGCCCTTTTGTGAACTTGAAAAATTTAACATTATCAAAGCTCTTTTACTATCAAGCACTTAGAATAGTCGAGCGTGCTGTCCTACCGACAGCTCTTGTTATATATAATAATTGTGTCGCTTGTCGGGAAGCTTTTTAGATAAACGACTATCAATGTTGTTTATACATATAATCATTGTGTTACCTGTCAATGAGCTCTTTAAATGACCATCAATGTTGTATATGCATATATAACCATTGTGTCACCTGCCGAATAACTTTTTAAATGATTATTAAATGTTGAATATACATATAATCATTGTGTCACATTACGAGTAGTTTTTTTAAATGACCATCAATGTTGTTTTTATATGTTTATATAAATATATATATAAACAACATTGATGGTAATTTAATGATTGTATCATATGTCGGGTAGCTTTTTAAATATCGATTGTTTTTAAGAGATGGAAGTTACATATTATCATGAATTAGCCTGTCGAGTATATTTTCAAGAGATGGAAAGTACAGATTATTAAATTGTCAATACTTTCTATTTGTCAGATGTCAAGTAGCTTTTTTAAAAGACTTCAAAGGCTACATATTATCATTATTTGTCAGGTAACTTTTCGAGAGACGGAAACTAAACATCACTACCTTTTTGTTTATTAATGTTCTTACTACATATTATTATTTGCCACCTGTCGAATAGATTTTAAAAAGATAGCTATTGAGACTGTTTAATTATTATAAATAAATGCTATTATATTTTACATTTTTTATCAAAAAGATGGTAACTAGATAGCGTTGATTTTGTTAATATTTTTTATTATCTAAGCAACATTATTGTATATTTGCAAGAATAATCATATCACAGAGTAACACCTTTAGTATTTTATAATATATAAACTAAAAAGGAAATTTACATACATTGATAACCAAGTATTTTTCGTCTCACCATGAAAAAGGAAATAGCCTGACATTACATAAATAAACATATTATTGAATCGATACTAATGATTCTTTTGGTAAAATGGACTCTCTATGTAATGCTATTTATCTTAGTTAAAGTGTCATATCAAATATTGTTTCCCGTAAGATATAGCTAACCAATGATGAAAAGATCCTATAATTTACTTCTTTCACTTTTCTTTTTATATTAAATCAAGAAGTAATTTTTTGCGGAGAACTCACTTAATTTTGAATTTTCATTGTATTTTCAAATATCGCTTTTCCCATGAACGTTGAAAAGAAAGAAGTCTTACAATTTTTTTCTCAGTCTTTTCGTTCCTTTTCGATTTTTCATTGAGGATGAAAATATTGATCTTTAACTTTCTGAAATTATTAAAGCCAACATTTTTATTCTATCTACTGTAGTGCTTTGTAAGCTAGGATAAGCCGCCTAAACATTGTATGCATGTATATAATATGTGAATGTAATTTTTTTTATAGTTCTGTTGTCAAACAACTAGTCTTACTGAAAAAAAATATGAGTGAATAAAATACCCTATCTCTTAATTGCAGAGGCCCACAGGGTATTAAGAAAAGGCTGCTATTATTTCAGTACATAAAGCTACCAAAATTTGATATTGACACACATTTTCTACACAATTAATTTAACACCATTTATACTCAGTGGAATAAAGAATGTTTTTTAAGTCGTTCATCTTCAAATTCTAGGGGAGTTGCAAAATGTTTTTCAAAATCAATAGATTACAAAATACATAAACGTATAGCTGATGATTTTGGATTATGTCATACTGGACTTATCTGTTGGAGAAATAAAATTTACTTTAGTATCATTATATTGGCCAAACATTTTCAAGATCGTTGAGAACATAAGAAATGACACGTATTGCCTTTGTTGTGATTTCAATTTGGTGCAAAATCCTGATTTAGATTATTATAACTAAAAAAAGTATTAATAAAAATGCAAGATTACCTCTATTGAAACAAATGGAAGAAAAATGTCGAACTTCAGCCTAATAAAAAGCGATATGCTTGGCGTAAGGAAAACCCACTGCAACAACCAAGACTCAATTTCCTTCTTTTACCTTCTTATACGTTACAAAACTTTGAAAATGTTTTCATCTAACATAGTTTTCAGTCTGACCATTCAATACTAATAATGCAATTAAAATAAGTCATTTTAAGCATGGTAAAGGGCTCTGGAAACACAACAATTAGAGATATTTCATATATTAGTGAGAAAATCAGAATTAATTTTTAAAAAATGAAAAATTCAGCTGCATAACGAATTGAATATTATACAAGAAAATAAGTTTAAAGGTTACATTTTGAGATCAACAGTTGACTGGGAAATTGATGGAAAAAATATAGTAATCTTGACAAAAAGCAGTTATGTGAATAAATGTATCACAAAAAAAATCATGAGAAATGATGGTACTGTAATAACGTAAAAAGAAGAAATCTCAAATGTATCTGCATATTTTATTACTTTTTAAATCATTAAATATGTGTACTTCACATGAGTAAGAAGATATTACGTTTTTAACCTTTGTTAAAGATATAAACATTCACAGATATCAATACAGAGTCTAAATTGTTTTATGAGTGTAAAATTAGACTAGAAGAAGCGTCTACCGTTTTAAAGAATATGAAGATAATAAAAGTTCAGGCTCATCTGAAGTTTCAGCAGAATTTTATAAATGTTTCTGGAACAGAATTGGCGTACTTGTATGCAGGGCTCTAAACTATGCTTTGATAACTGGAAACTAATTTGTAACACAAACACAGGGTATCATAATATGTATCTCTAAAGGTGAGAAGCCAAAAAAATGAAAAATTGGCAACCGATAACATTGCTAAATACAATTTATAAAATTGGTTCTGTATGCATGGCAAATGAAATTGAAATATATTAAGATAAGCTTATTTACACTGACCAAACATGATTTATAAAGAAGAGAATTATAGGAGAAAATGTAAGACTAAAAACATGTTTGCCCTGTTAATTATATGTGTGTATCTTGCTACACAGTAGGTACAACATGCAATTGGCTATCATGATGCGACACATGTCATCACTGATGGCCCTTGTTAATTTTGGAGAATACATCAAAAGATGGCTAAACATTTTTTTATACAGATAGGATTTCATCATTATGTCAAAATGGATTTTTATCAAAGTTCTTTGTCATTCAGCGTGGGTGCCGGCAGGGTGATCCTTTAAGTTGTAATATTTTCATTTTATGTGCTGAAATACATTCGCAGAAAATTAGGTCAAATAACAGTTTAAATGGAATTAAAATAAATATGCTAGAACATAAGCTATCTCACTTTGCAGATGATACTACAATTATTCTACATGGTTTCGGCCTCTTCTTTAAATGAAACTCTAGACACTTTGTCCACATTTACTATTATTTCAGGTTTGAAAATTAATTTTGACAAAACAAAATGATCTGGATTGGAAAAGAAAAATTAAGTACATATAGTATAAAAACAAAATGGAAATTATCTTGGAACTTTTGACATGCTTGGCTTCAAGTTTCATGTAGATTTGTCAAAAATGCTAGAAGTTAACACAAAAATGAAATTGCAAAAGCAGAACTTACTTTCAAAATGTGGAAGAAAAGAATAATTACACCGATTGGAAGGTTCAATAGGTTTAAATGCGAGAAATGGAAATGGCTAGATATTATTTCTTATCTAATAGATATAAATAAATTGTTAAATTGTGGCTCTCATTCTCCAGAAACTATAACGAAATCCTGTACAAACTTATTTTGGAAAAATATTTGAAATGCTTTTGTTCACTTATGTGAAAAAGGTTCTTTATTCTGATAAATTGCTGAAATATCCATCGTTTTATAACCTAAACATATTTATTGGTAAAAAAGGTATATTTTTAAAGTCATTGTTTTATGCTTGTGTTCAGTGTATAGGCGACTTTTTAACATGAATGGGCATTTATATGAGATCCATGAATTCAATAAAATTCATAATTTGAGTGCTTATTTTTTTGCATTTTCAAGGCATATGTAACATCTTAAAATTGGTGGCATTTTGTTAGTGGTTTAAAAATGTCTTAAGACCTTTATTCCATCAATACTAACTTAAATTTTGAAAAAGGTCCACAACCGATGCATAATATATTGTAATCAAATAACTGTACAAATGTTTGTAAACTTATAAACTTAAATGGGAGCAAAAACTTAATGCTAAATTTGAAAATAAAGAATGCAACAATATTTTTTTCACTCATATTTGACACCACTAAACACGAATTTACATTGGTTTCAATACTGATTTTTACACAGAATACTTTTCACAAAAAACTTTTGGTATACGATAAAATATAACGATAATCCAAACTTCAGTTTTTGAAACAATAATGTTGACAGCTTAGAAAACCTCCTTTGGGACTATGAAATTGTTTTCGATATGATTCATGGTCTTTTTGAAAATACTAATTTGCATTTGACAAGAATACAATTTCTTACTGATAATGAATGAAACAAATATTTTTGCTTTTATCTTGTAAAGAAGTACGTAAGTTATTGTAAAATGAATTTAAAAAGACCGTCTATAGAGTTTACTAAGCATTAGATTAATTAACAATACAAAATCGAGAGAAAAACACAAAACATAGTTAACAAGGTAGTGATTTTTGACAGACATTGGTAAAGTGTGAAACATATTGTTTTACAATATAATTATATTATTGGCGACGCCGGTGAGCGGCGTCGTCTCTAATGGAATGCTTTTTATTTTGGCCTATGGAAGGAGCTGTTATTATTAGCAGTTAGTGTCATGTTGTGTTAATTAGTTTTATTTTGATTCGTAAAAATCAAGTCAACAAATATGTTGTTATATTTGTATTTGATAACTTTATGTAAAAAGCATGTGCATTGTAATATCATTTTCACGTAATTGCAGGTTAAGTTTTAGATAGGTAATGGAACTGTTGTAAACGATTATCCTATTGATTTTATCCAAATTACGTTTATCTGTTGAGCAGAATTGTTGTTTTTACAAAGTGTACCAGTATCCGGATGTTGAAAGCTATCCGATTTTCCGCAATTACTGCTGTCACATGGCCATCTATTTTTTTATGAATACTTTACTATTAATTTGTATGGCTTAATAACACTGAGCCTCCAGTATTTCATAATTTTGCTGTTTAGGGTGTTCTTTTGGGTTTCAGGTTCTCTCTATTTTAAGGGAAGTAACTCATGTTTACTAAATTATTTGTTGTTTTCTGTCTATCTTAGGTATTACTTATAATACTTTTTTTTTTGTTGTATAAAATTTACAAGTTGTAAGGTCATCAAAAGCATGTTAATGTTAATGTTAGGATTTTATATTTATTTAATAGAAACTGGGAATTGTTAATTTTATGTGCATACATGCATAGCTTAGTATATTGATATGATGAGACTTATAATATTTCTGAATTTAAAGAGTTACAGTTATGTCATTATTATTAAAGGGATGAGACTTTCATTTAAAATTATAAATGATAATACATGTATTGATTGAAAATGTCCTTAAACTTGGATCAAGAAATATAATTAATAAAGTCTCAAAAAAACATATTTTGAATAAATTTTTTCTTTTTTTTTTCTTAAACAGTGCATAGTTTAAAACACTTCTGTCCCTTAAACTATTTTAATTTGGGGGACACCCCCTTTAAACCCCCAGGGGCTCCTATTTTAACCCGGCAACAAAACTTTTCAAATTTAGTAAATTTGTTACTTTTTCCCTTTTAATAAATTTTGGCACTAAAAATTTTTAAATTGGGTGATTTGTTTTCCACATTAAAACCAAAATAGGGTTCCCAAAAGTAACCCCCGGGGGCCCAAAAGAAAACAAAAAATACAAATTTTTACCCCCAAAGGGCGTTTGTTCAATTTTTTTTTTTTTCCCGGGGCCCTTGATGCAAAATACAAATACTTTTAAACTTTTTTTAAAATTTTTTTTTAAACTGTACAAAAATTAAAAATTTTAACATGTATTTGCACACAGTTATGTTCACTTTCAAATTGACCTGTTATAAATAATGGCATACCCAATAACTGTCTAAGCCCTTTTTAGTAAAAATAATCATACAATAATATATATAAATTGTTAATATTTTAAATAAGACTATGAGTATGTAAGGTTTTTTCTTATTTATTAATTAAGAATTAATTATCTGTTAATTTAAAAATCTAAAAGTATCTGTCACGGTTTAGGACTGTCCACTATTTAGGAGAGAAAAATGTGTAAGCGGCCAGATAGCTTAATCGCTACAGCTGCGGTAAATTATTCTGTGGGTCACAGGTTCGAGTTCGGGTCAAGCTCAAAGTTTTTCTCATCCTGTGACTGCATATAAGCATAAGTTCAATTCACTATGCCCTGTAAACATAAGAAATTCAAGGACACAAAACAATATAGTGGGGAAAAAATGTTGTGGTTTAGAATTTTTCCCTTATTAAAGAAAAAAACGTGGGAGCCGACCGGAAAAAGCTCAAATTGGGCTTCTGAAATTTATTGGGTTTTTAGTCAAAGGGCAGGCAGTTTCACAAGGGGTTTTTTAAATGGGTTTTTTAACTGACAAAATTTTGATTTTAAATTTCATTAAATTTAAATGGACAAAGGGGAGTTTAATTTCATGAACTTTTTTTAAACTACAAAAGGACAATTTTTATACAGAGATCAACATACCTGCCCATGAAAGGACTTCTTTTTTTCTTCCTTTTCATGAAAAAATTTTAAGCATCGCAAAATTGGGGAAATTGAAAAAATTCTTTACCCTGGTTTTAAAATTCCCCTTTTCTCTGATAGACAACAAACTTGCAGAGTGGGTGGGAATTTATTCTTTTCCTACGCCCTGAGTGCCCCATGGGGTCCCCCTGATGTTCATTTTAGGTTTCCCCTTTTAAAAGTCTAATAATGTTTAAAAACAATTCTCCAAACCCCCAAACAAATAAAACTTTTTTTTAAAATCACACCCCGAGTATCAACCTGGGAAGAAAAAAATGACCAAAATTGGGGTAAAAAACCCCTGATAAAAGTTCAAAAAACCCAAAAAAAATTTTAAAAAATGACCCCTTTATAAATATACTTTAAGTTAATAGTACATTTTTAAAGGGGGTCATTATCTAGATTTTTTTTTTTGGTTTTTATGAACACAGTGTTTTTAATCAATCTGGTCATATTTTTCTTCCCAGGTCCGATACTCGTGCCTGTGATTATATGCTGATGATTCAGGAATCCTTGTGTCTGATTAAATACTCGTAAATCTGAAGAAATTCTTTCTTATAGTATGAGTCTTATAAGATTGGTTAATTGACTATAAATTGTCTTTGCATCTTGGCAAGACAGAGTCTTTTCTTTTTGGTGTAAGTTTCAACTTAAACTGGGCCTTGCCTCCAGGTCACATGTAATGGTACTGTTATAAAGTACACATCTTTTGTTAAGTATTTAGGTGCAAACCTGGATCAAATTCTTTTGGTGTCGCCCTTTGATGATTTGCATCAATGCTTTTCTTGTTGTATTATGGATTAATTATTTTTAAAAACAATATGTATAGAACCAGTTTCTATCCATTAGTCTACAGGCTACAAAACCATATATAGGAAAGTTTAGAGATATTTTTCATTAATCACAAGCCTCTTTCTTTCTTTTTAGCTCACCCGAACTTGCTCAAGGGGAGCGTTTAGGATCGTTGAATGTCCGTCGTTTGTCCTCATTTGTTCGTTAACACTCTAACCGTCACATTTTTGCCTCAGTTATCATCAAACTTTGTCAGGATACTTGTCTAGGTAATTGCTTGGATAAGATCGAACATGGGTCATCTCTGATGAAAAACTAGGTCACATGAGCTAAAAATAGAAAAAAACATTGTTAACACTCTAGTGACTCCTGTTTTGATCCAAAAAACCTGGAAATTGGGGGCCCCCGAAGTTTGTTTTGAAAGGGAAATTTTAACGCCAAATTTCGAAATAAAAGGGGGACCTGGGGGGAAAAAATAAAGGGCCACCCCCGGGAAAAATTTTGGAAAAAAACCCTTGTTAACATGAGGTTGGGGCACCAAAAATTTTTTACAAAAATTTGGGCAGGATTTCTTGTCTAAAGGTTTAATTTTCTTTCCAAAATAAAGTTTTGATTTTGGGGCAGGGGAAGGGGATTAGGGGGCCCAAATTGGCCCTTTTGATTTTTTTTTGTTTTCGTTTGAATATGGAAAGTGATTTTTTGGTTTTTTTTTTTTCATTTAGATTTATGGCCCTTTTAATACAAAGTATTTTGAAATTAAAAATCTATGTTTAACCCTTTAAAAAACGGTGCTTTTAAATTCCCAAAATTTCACTAAAGGCGCGTCAAAAAATTGACTCTTTTTAACAGTCAGTTGTTGTTGTTGTTTTTTTTTTGAATAATTTTTTATGTGATAAATAGAATATTATATTTGTGTACTTTCAATTCTAAATTTATTGATTCGTTGAATAAGATAATAAAACAAAATTATGCTAGTCAGAGGCTCGCATAATATATTTTTATTCAACTCGTTCAATAAATTTAGTTTTAAACCTAAACTCATTCAATATCCCCTTTGTATTGTATTGTTAGAGGTTATGTTGGTATCTTTTTAATTTTATTAATCTTTTACTTGTCTTTTGTATTATATGCTATGTTGTGAAGATATAAGAGGATATTTTTTTGTTTGGTGTGTAAGATGATATTTTGAAAAGTGTGAATTTATATTATGATAATTTTTACTGTGAAATTATCAAATTTAGTTTTCATGGATAAATCAATCCATAAAAAGGCCCTAAAAATTTTGTGTGTGCTTAAAAGATTCAACGAGTTCTGACAATTAAAAACTGGGAACCCGGGGGTTTAAATTTGAAATTATTTTTACTTTTAACATTTTTTTTAAAATTAATAAATACTTTTAAAATTTTTTTTTTTTTGTTTTAAATACCCTTTTCATTTTCCAAATTTTTTCCCTAAAAAAAAATTTTATTGTTTTTTTAAAAAAACGCAAACGTTTGAAAATTGTTTTTTGGGGTTTTTACCGTCAATTTTTTTTGACGTTTATATGGGGAGTCATAAAAGAAAATTTTTTGAACAAGCTTTCCCTTTTTTTAATTTGGGGAATATAAACGTGTTA
>NW_026857641.1:0-152135 GCF_026571515.1 Ruditapes philippinarum
GATAGAAAAAAAATTCTGTTAAAAAACGTAGTTTAGAAAAAATCAATTTAAAAACCCGATAGGATGGGAAAAATAAATTTGTTAAAAAACAATGATAGAAAAAAATCAATGTTAAAAAACAAAAAAGAAAAATAAATGTTACAAAACAGATGTTGAGAATAAAATTTAAAAAAAGGATGATGGGAAAAAATAAATGTTAAAAAAACCAAAAAGAGATAAGAAACCAATGTTACAAAAAAAATAGAAAAATAAATTTTTTTTACAAAAAAAAAAGGGGGAAATAAAATGTTACAAAAAAAATAGATAAAAAAATTAAATGTTCCCAAAAAAAAAAGAAAACCCAATGTTAAAAAACAGAAGATAGGGAAATCAATGTTAAAAACAGATAGAAAAAATAAATGTTAAAAAAAAAAGGAAAAATAAAATGTTAAAAATGGATAGAGAAATAAATTTTAAAAACGGAAGGAAAAATCAATTTTTACAAACGTAGAAAAAAATCAAGGGTTAAAACAGTATAAAAATTCAATGTTACATAAAAAAGAAAAACAAGGGTTACAAAAAGATAAAATTTAAAAATCAATGGTCCCAAAAAGAAAAAAGATGCATACATGTGACAATGAAAGGGGCCCCAAAATCGGGGATTTTCAGTTGGATTTGGGGCCAAAACGGGGATTTTTTAGGGGACTCGAATTTTTAATGCGTGTTTGGGACATTGGTTCAAAGAATCAAAAGTTACCCCCAAAAAATTAAATTTATACTTTTTTATGTTTTTTTTTTGTCAATATTTAATTTTTTTCACCAAAAAAAAAAATAAAGTAAAAAAATTTAAATGTAGTCGTAAGGTTTTCAAAACCGTTCCCCCACTTTTTAAAATTTTTATTATTTTTCGTTTGAAGAATTATATGTCTTTTTAGTTTATTCAATTTAAAAAAGCCATTTGAAACGTTTCCCAAAATTTTCTTTAAAAAGACTATGGGCATTAAAAAACGTAAACAAGTAGAAGGGCTTTAAAAAAAAATGAAGAATTGTTCCGTTAAATTTAAAACCACATTTTTTCCCCCATGATTTTTGTAATTTTCCCAAAAAAAAAAAAATTACCCTAAATAAAAAAAAGGTTAATTAGACATCTGAACAGGTTTTTTAAAAGATCCAAATTTAAATTTATTCTGCTACCTTTTTTCCCTTTTTTCAGTTTCGGCAAATAATCAAAGAAAATCAAATTGAGGGCCCAAAATTCATCCCTGTAAAAATTTTCGGGGGGTTTTTATTTTATTTTTAACCCACTGCCCCCAATTTCAAAAAAAGGAATTTTTGACACACGGAAAGGTTGTTGTTAAACATGTGAGAATAACTTTGGGTATTGGGAACTGTTTCTTTAACCCCTTGCTGTCAGAAATTGCGACTCAACTTTTTAATCTGCTTATTAGGATATGAGAACAGAAAACCGATCATTTCCCGCAGAGGGCCGTTTACTTTTAATACAGGTGCGTGTGTTTGATTTTGTTGTTTGATTTTTTTTTAATATCGGGAATTCTTCAAGCTGTAATATCGGGAATCGGGATCAGGAGTTGAAATATCGGGACATTTTTTTAAAAAATCCGCCGGAATGGTCACATGTATTGAGATAGAGAAATCAAATGTTTACAAAAACGGATAGATAAGAAATCAATGTTTACACAACAAAGTAGAGAATCAATGTTACAAAAAATAGATAGAGAAATCAATGTTACAAAAAGATAGATAGGAAATCAATGCTACAAAACAGATAGGATTAGAGAAAATCTGTTACAAAACGATAGATAGAGAAATCAATGTTTACAAAACGAGATAGATAGAGAAATCAATGCTACAACAAAAAAGATAGTAAAGAAATCAAAGGTTACGAAAACAAAAAGAGAATCAAATGTTACAAAACAGATTGTAAAGAAAATCATTGTAACAAACAAAAAGACGAAATCAATTGTTAAGAAACAGATAGATGGGAATTTCAATGGTTCAAAAAAGATAGATAGAGAAATTCAATGTTTACAAAACAGAATAGTTATAGAAATTCTTGTTCAAAAACAGATAGATAGAGAAATCCAATGGTTACAAAACAGATTAGATAGAGAAATCCTGTTTACAAACAGATAGAGAAAATCAATGTTTCAAAACCAAAAGAGAAATCAATGTTACATAAACAATCGATAAAGAAATCATGGTTACAAAACAAAAAAAAGAATTCAAATGTTACAAAAAAGACTAGATAGAGTTTTAAATCAATGTTACAAAACAGATAGATAGAGAAATCAAATGTTACAAAAAACAGATAGATAGAAATCAATGTTACAAAACAGATTAGATTGAGAAATCAATGTTTACAAAACAGATCAATAGAGAAATTAATGTTAAAAAAAGATATATAGAGGGGGGGGGGTCAAATTTACAAAAACAGATCGATAAAGAAATCCATGTTACGAAACATATAGAGAAATCCAATGTTACAAAAACGGACTTAGGATAGAGAAATCAATGTTACAAAAAAGATAGATAGAGAAAACCAATGTTACAAAACAGGATAGAGGGAAATTAAATGTTTACAAAAACAGATAGAGAAATCAATGTTACAAATATATAGAAGAAACAGTAGTAAGAGAAATCAATGTTACAAAACAAAAAGAGAAATCAATGTTACAAAACAAGATAGAGAAATCATGTTACAAAACACTGTAGATAGGAAATCAATGTTACCAAAACAGTCGATAGAGTGAAATCAATGTTTCAAAAAAGATAGTAGAGAAATCAATGTTTAAACAAACGGTAGAGATAAAATGTTACAAAAACAGATAGATGGAAAATCAATGTTCATAAACGCAGTAGTAGAGAAATCAATGTTAAAAAACGATAGATAGAAAAAATCCTGTCTACAGAACAGAAAGAGAAAATCAATGTTACCAAACAGATAGAGAAATCAATGTTACAAAAAACAGCGATAGAGATTAAATGTTACAAAACAATATATAGAGGAAATCAATGTTACCAAAAAGATAGATTAAGAAATCAATGTTACAAACATATGAGAATTTCAATGTTACAAACGGATCGATAGAGAAATCAATGTTCAAACAGATAGATTAGAGAAATCAATGTTACAAAACAGGATAGAGAAAATTTAATGTTACAAAACAGATAGAGAAATCAATGTTACAAAAATTATAGGAAACGATAGATAGAGAAATCAATGTTAAAAACAAAAAGAGAAATCAATGTTACAAAACAGATGATGAGAAAATCAAATGTTACAAAACACTGAAGTGATAGAGGAATAATTGTTACAAAACGATCCGATAGGAGAAATCAATTGTTACCCAAAACAGTAGTAGAGAAAATCATTGTTAACAAACGGATAGAGAAATCAATGGTTTACAAAACAGATGATAGAGAAATCAATGTTACAAACCGTAGGTAGATAGAGAAATCAATGTTTCAACATATAGAAATCAATGTTACAAAAACAGATCGATAGAAGAAATCAAGGGTTCAAAAAAGATAATAGAGAAAATCATGTTACAAGCAGAATCAGAGAATAATTTGTAACAAACGATATGTCGGTTGTCGCGGTGGACTTTTTTTTCTTTTAACAAAATACTTAAATTGTATTTGAAATTGATTTTTTAAATATTCTTCAAAAAACAAGGGTTATCAAAATGTTGCGTTTGGGTTTCCCCAAAAATAAAAAATGAAATAAATACTTTTAAAATTTTAGAAACCCTTGATTTTTTTCTCCCCCATTTTTTAAAAATTTTTTTCAATTTTCCGTTGGGTTTTAAAAAAACTTTTTTTTTCCAAGAAAAGTCGGGCTTTAGCGGGAAAATTTTACTTTGATTATAATTTCAACAAAAGCTATTTTGAAGGGCTTTTTGGGAAAATTTTATCCTTAGGGTTACTTCTGATTTAAAAAAAGAAATTTGTGGGAATTATTTTTTTAAATTTTGCCAGGAGTGGTGGGTTTCTTTTTTTGAAATTTTTTTTTTTATTTTTATTAAAAAATTTAGGCATATTATTTAGCGATTTGGAAACAATTTAGTATCCCTACAATTCCAGTAATTAGTACTTTGATTATTCTTCCCAATAAAACTAAACAGCTACTTGTTTCTTACGGAAATTTAAAAGTGGGAATCTTTTTTAACATCTTTATTTCTATTTTTTACTTAGCCCTTTCCATATTCATACCTTGTTCAGTTAATAATAGGATATTGTAATTACAGCTTCACCAGCCAGTTAATGTTTTCTGTTTTAATTACACATTCCGACTATACTGATATGATTTTTTTCAGGTTTCCCCCCCCAATTGTATTTAAAAATTTGGGGAAAAAAATGTAATTATAATAATGGGCCCCACTAAATCTGTGCAAAAAGAAATTCTGTAGTAACACATTCTAACCTTATACAAGTTTTGAAACCTAGTTTACACGTTTTCCTGCTTCCCAGAGAACAGGCACCTGAAAATAGAAAAATTTAAACCATTTGTAAAAACATCATTAAGACTACTTTGTCTGTCAGAACATCTCCTCCCTTCTAACATTGTTTCAACACACTGTATCAACATTTCCTTAAGATGTATTAATCAATTATTGTTGATAACAAGATTTTCTGTAACATCAGAAAGGATTTAATTCATTGTAGCCCGCCCAGAAGCTCAACAATAAGTAGGAGTGTATGACGTAATGTTTAATAATTAAGCAATTTTTCTGTACCAATCATTATAAATAATGACAGAACCTATGTTCAAATCAATCATCAATTTTTAAACATAAACCGCGGCCCAGGAGTGTAATAAAGCCATTTAAACAAAAATAGTGTAATAACACTTTGATGTGACGTCATTTGCTCTATATAGAAACATAGCATTAAAGCATGCTAATGTTAGCATTACACAATGGGCGCGTCATTGAAAAATTACTCATTTTAATAGCTTACTGTTTTTATTTTATATATGTGATAAATAGAATATTATATTCGTGTAGAATCAATACTAAATTTATTGAACATGTTGAATAAAACAATATTATGCTCGCCAGAGGCTAGCATAATATGATATTATTTAACTTGTTCAATAAATTTAGTATTAAACTACATTCATTCAATATCTTCTATATATTATATTCTTATTAGATAGAAACTGACACTCAGCTTTCATGTAATATTTTAATAATTTGCTTATTGTGGTTGTGTTAACACTTGCATTTACAATAAATAACTAATATGATATATAAATAAAAGAAAATAAACACTATTAGTTATAATGTGAATCAGCCAAAGAGTGTCCTATAATATTAACATGTTGTTACAACTCAGTCTCCCAAATTGACATTGACTGGCTAGCATGATTTCAATCATATTCTTTTTTTAATGTAATAAATAATTATCAGAAAACTTTTAGTTTGTGAGTTTTGATACAGTGAGAGTGCATTGCCACATGTTAAATGTATTTCATGACATTTTGGCTTAAGATAATATGTCCAATGTTTGTAGGCTCTAAACTATTATTATTTATGTGCAGAAGTTTACTATAATATCCTCCTGAAATCTATTTGTTTGTATTGATCATGTTACATGTCATATTTTTATTCTATAAATTTTAATTTACTATTCTGAAATTTTGCCAATTTGAGAATCATTCAGAACTTTTTATACTTCTGCCTATATAAGGCTAGCACAACAAATTTTATATCTTTACAACAAATTATTGAAACAGAAAAAATGATATGAATGAGCAGTGTTTTTTCATTGGTTATTAAGCTTATAACAGTGCATCAGTAATAATCTATTTAAGGAAATCTCGGGAAGGAGAAAATGAGTCTCTCTGTGGATTATATGCACGATTACATACAAGCCTGGCTGATCATTTGATGAAAACTGTGCAATAAATGTCACGTCTAGAGGAATTTTCCCAGTCAATCAATGTGCCTTTATAGCACATGAAAGCTAATCTTACACTTTCAGATATTTATTCTATAATCATCTATATAGAAAGACACTCCCAAATCCAATCTCTTGCCATATATGCTGTACGCAATTATTCAAAAGAAATAATGGCAATCTAATAATGCTAACTGTCAAATTATACAGAGTTTTTCATCATGTAGCTATCACCTTGTAGAATTTCCATAATGGAATTGCCCTCCTTTGAGCAGTTCCATTGATTTTTTAAGGGATTTTAAAATATTAAAATGCTAGAATTAACTGTTATAACCCTTCTTACAATAAAGAACAGTTTATTGTTATTATTAAACAGGGATCGAAAATTCCACTTGTCCGCTCATATTTACAAATAGACATCGATGCAGGACAAGTACAAAATTGTTGTATGCTTGTCCAGTAGAAATTTGTGAAGCTAGAATTCTCAAAATCAGTTTGTTTGCATTTAACGATGGAAAACCCGAAACAAAGCTTTTTTAGGTTATGTATAATTTGCGCTGACTTTATAAAGCTCTGAACGCATTGTTAATTGGATACAGGTTTGATTGGAATGTGCTTACAATGCTGTATAAAGTGTGCGATTTATACACGACCTAAAACACATTACTTAGCTTTGTTTTGGTTTGTTAAATTTATGTTAACAAATTAATAATGACAATTTTTTGCGGTCTCTTGCATCAGCAAGGTTCTATTGTATTGGCAAAGTTTATCTTGAAAATCAAGTCAAAAATGCAGGACGAGTGGCTATGAAAATTTTTTTCGATCCCTGGTTAAAGGGATTTCAATATCAAATCAAGTCACAAGAACTTAAAAGTTCACTTAATTTGTGTAATGGGAATAGTCCTCATTTAAAATTAAGAACAGTCCATTCCTAGTATAAGGGATTTCAATATCAAAAATTTTAAAATTTAGCTGCTAAATAATTTCAACATATGATAAATACTAAGAATTCCCCAATCTGTGTGTGATATAATCTATGTGACATTTATATTAGAATAATCACACTGTGATACTCATAAATATTATAATGAAATATCTAATATAATGAATATGTAACAAGACTTTTCCTTGAAGTTCGATGTTACCAACCACTGTTATATAATACACCAGATTTTGATTAGGAAATTCCTAAAATTATATAGCCAATGGTATAGCTCAGTTCTGGGTATGGCAGCATCATAATAAATGTGCAAACAGAGCTGACTCTGTATAACTATATATTTCACAATTATGCAAGTTATAACTGCTACTTGCATTCCATTGATTAACAAATAACTAACATTTGTACACTTTTCTGAAAGGTTTGTGTATTTGATTCATATTTACACCAATTTTAACATATAATTTATAGGGTTATACTTGGTGCTTGACAGTCCACCCGCCCTGGATAACTAACCAGTGATTACCAAGATCATTACACCTCAAGTGACTGACTAACTAATCTTCCAGTATTACCATTAGACTCACCTGGGCTGAGTGTCCCAGATTACTTGTCACAGAAATTGTTTGCCTCACCTAATGATCAAACCAGTAATGCCTGCATTACAAATCTAATGTTCTCTCCCTATTGAGCATAGTGGGCTGACTTTAAAAGGTTTACATAGAATGTTACAGATTATTAGTTTTGTATGATCTTCTAGCGGTGTATGCACAGTATGTATTCTTCTGTTCCCAAAGTTTAAAACATACATGATGACAAGCTACTTAAGACACTGGCTTACAATTACTTCAATTCTAGTTTTCTCAAAGAAATGACATTAATGAAATAAGTATCAATTACTTTAACATAAAGCACTATAAGAAGTTAGAACTTGTGTTGTTATCCTATGTGACAGGTTGTCATGAAAATACTAGAGAAAAACATGTCTGACATTTGGTCAGGCACACCTAGATATGTTCTGTTTTCCTGACAAATATCAAAACCATATAGTTGAATTTCTGTGTCCAGTAAAAAGTGACTGACATTGAGGCATCAATGGAAAAGTTACCGAACCCACCCAAAATTTATCTGAAATGTCAAGACTATTCAGAAACTTCTTGAAAGCCCCACAATTTGAAGATATTACAGTACGTCAATATTCCCATATCACCCATGACATCTTCTGTAATACAAGATAACTTTAGTCTAAAGTCATTTATTAAACCAGGAATTTAGCCATTCATCATGTTAAAACATTGCAATTTATTGTAAGTTATATTTAATTCTTACATCTTTTTGTGAAATGGATTTAAGTCAAATTTTCTCACATTAATTACATGTAGCACTAACAAAGTTCTATGCTCCTGCGTTTATGAATAAATTATGCAAATGAGCCACGTTGAGCCGCCATGTTGGAGTTTCGGTAAGCGTGTTGGAAATTGCTACCTGTTCGTTTTGAAAGCTCTTCCTAACTTACAGTTTCCGTGAATGTAGGAAAACTTGGTTTTGTTTGATTGCATACTGAATGATAGGTATTACAAAATAAATATAATGAAAATCGATCAATCAATAATTGTATACGAGCGTTATAAAGTCAATTTAATTCGTCAGAATAATAAGATTCTGTTGCAGGGTATCGGTAAAAGACTGCTTTTTTTCCCGTTTTTGAAATTTATTTGAACACGGAGACAATTTTTCTCAAACAGGTTTATGAATATTCTTTACGTTGCAACAGAGTTTACCGTGTGTCCATTCCTTATTTAAATTGTCTAAGAAGTTAAATCTGTTTGTTTACATGTAAATGTGTACCGTCATTTTGACCGACTGGAACAAAAACTACTATGACGGTGATAATACCGGATATGTAATGAAAATTACGCCGTGTAGTGCAAAGTTTTGGACATTGCAATTAAAATTAACGCTTACGTTGATTCAAACTGTTCCTTGTCAGCAAAATTGAAACCGAAAGTAGTGGTTGTTCTAGAATTTAATCGAATAAAATGGGTGGGATTTAACCACCGCGCATGCCCTGTGCGAACGTTTTGTTTACATCCGGTCGTAGCATAGGGTAAGAGTGCAAACTTTGTTAGTGTGTAGATTACTCACATCATGAACATTTCAAGTTTCATTTCAAGAAACAGAGGTAAAAGATGTTATGCACAAAAAAGTCCACTTTTTGACATTTGCAATATTTTTGTGGCACATACTGTGCGTTTAGGATAATTATTTAGTGACGCGGTGGTCAAGTCCACTTTAACGGTGTAAAACAGTTATCATCTTAAGTCAAGCAGGCTTGCCATATAAATTAATATATCGACAAATTTACCAACTGGCGGTGTAACACAGTAGGTATGGTTGTGTGGTAAATATTTAATTACATATCAATGCAAGACAGCTAGGTTCGGTCCCAATTTTTTTTGTATAATTATCAATCGATTAAGAATTTCTTTTTTTCTTGTACAGATTATTAGCGCTGTGTTATTTTCTATTAACTTCTCATTTCACTTTTGTTTTTAAATGTTGCTATATCTAGCAAGTTGGTGCAACCTGATACGGAATGCATACATGTACATAAATTGTTTCAACTATAGTTAAGTTGGCACGAAAAACTTATGCACTGCAAAAGTACTACTAATATATATTACACACTACACAGAATAAAAATTATTATTTCCGGTATATATAAATTATTCGAAATTATAACAAAACTGCCTTTATATTCAAAAAATTTGCATCTAATGTAAAAATGAAAATAGGGAAAGAAAAAGGAAAAAAAGGGTTGACAACTTGTGTGGCTCGAACTCCTGATACAATTTAATTAGTATGGCATCCTAATGACTTAACCAACTTTGCCATCGAGACTTTTCAAATTCTATTTCTGATTTTGAATCATATTCACTTCTAAATACCCTGTTTTACCTATTCAGACAAAGATTGTAAACTTTTGTGTACACAAAAATTGCAACGTCACTCTCACATTATCATAGCGGCACAGTACTAGGAGTTACTTATTTGACCAAGAATTCCAGTAAATCTACTATGAACTTTTACAAACAGTGGCAAAAGAGCTACAGTTAAAATGGCAACTGAATACATACATCATAAGTAAGTGTTAGGCAAAAATAAACAGATACCAACACTGAGGTTTTTGATTAATTAAACAGTCAACATGACAACATTGATGGAGTTAATTAATGATGATAAATTTATATACTGAGACGATATTGAATTGACAATTTGTCTGACATGCAATACCATGCAGCCATACTATGATAGTATCTTGCAGTTATTAAGATACTATTGTGAGGCAAGTACATTGTATTCTTTATGCATAATAGGGACATTGGCTTTCCGATTATCAAATATGAGAATAAAAATTCTGTATACACAAGGGAGAGCTATGTTCATGGAATGCAGCCTTAACAACATCCTAAAACAACGACACTCAAAGGGGCACAAAACAGGCCGGGGCAGACAAACAGTAGATAAAGAAAGTAAGGAAAAGTTTGACAGGCAAAAATAAAAGAGGAGAAAACACTGAAAAGATGGAGACCTCTTGTAAAGGGCCAATCCTGTGGGAAATGTTTGACAGTGAAAATATCAATAAAAAGTCTCATAAAGTCAAAAAGTCTGGTACGGCTGAATATGGTATAATGTGTTTGATAACCTAAACGGAAGACCAAAGCCAAGGCATTTTTTAACGCCAAGGATTTCAGAAAATCATTACACCAACCATTTTGCTGGCAACATCTACAACAAAATCAATATCATAATAATTTGAATACCAGATCATTATATTGACTCCATATCACCCCCCAGGTTATACAATAATTGCCTCTGTATAAATTACAATGTATCTGTAAAATTTGAATCTACATCTGAATTCCTTTGCGGTATTACTGATTGAAATCAGTTAACTGTAAAAAAAAAAACACATTATACAAAAATTCAACAGCAATTATATCCTGATTTAAAGCAGATTATCATTATATTGGTTACTCTTTTTTGTCTGCCATCAATCTGGATTGATTCAAGAGAGTTTACAATGAAATGAGCCGCGCCGTGACAAAACCAACATAGTGTGTTTGCCACCAGCATGGATCCAGACCAGCCTGCCCATCTGATCAGGATCCATGCTGTTGGCTTACAAACCCTATTAAAAGTAAAGAAACTGATAGTGAACAGCATGGATCCTGATCAGACTGCGCAGATGTTGGTTTTGTCATGGCGCCGCTCAAATATAGCATTGGTAATAGTCCTATGGTCCACAGCCACATCGCCTCTCACTCTAAAACTGAATAGCATCTGGAAACACTGTCCCCTCCCCCATCAATGTCCCTCACATTACATTAGAAAGCAAATAATGTGAAACTGAGTTGGCAGAAACCATATATGAACATCCATCCTTTCATGTTAAATAAAGGAAGTGAAGCCATTAATGGTCAGAAACACATCTGCTTCCTACAAACTGGATGAAGCATAACTAAATAGCCCCCCCCCCAATCCCCCACCCACTCTCCCCACAGTTATCAAAAAGGACAATCTGACCATGACCTTTGAGAAGGAGACTTTATCCGGCGTACTTTCTACATAATTTAGAAATTAAGTCATTACAAATCATCTAGTAATGAATGACATTGGAAGCAAGCTAGGGTTTAATTGAAACTTTATTGATCTTTGCTTCTTTAATTAATTTGACATTTTGCTTCTATATAAGCTAATTGGATTTCTCGCGACATTAAAACTAAAATATATGTCTCCTTAGTTACCCTTCAATCAACCTTCTCTTTCATGATTTCATTCATAAAAATCTTCCAGGCCAGAGATAAAGTTCTATAATACATGCATATATTGTTGAATTGGTTTTGAAATCATAAATCAACTAGACAGAATATCTGTCTAGTTTAACCTTTAACCTGCAGGTGACAACTGATTTTACCCATGCAACCAGTGCAGACCAGGAACATCCGACATCTGTGCTGTCTCCATCAATGTCTGCAATGTTCACAATTCAGTCAGTATGTAATTATTTTGAAATCTTCTCCAAAAAATAATGAATAGTTTTGCTTTCACTGAAAGATTGACAAGTTTAAGATATTTAGCATGGTAAGGTTAAAGTAGTTTTAGGACATTATGTCGAATGTAAAGTTACATGAAACTTCAAAGGTCACACACTTCAAATTTCCGAATTCCTTGTGAGAAAAGGGACAAACTGTAATCTTCAACTCCAAAATAAGGCACCTAAATGTGTTAGAATTTTAGAGTCTGGTAGGAATGAGAAGGATGGCCTTGCAGGCTGACCTGATTCTATTCTGTTCACATATGTCCGTCTTTACCACAGTTTAAATTATGAAGTAAAAATTCTGCAGTTTTTTAGATGTTCCTTCAGTACAAAAATATATGTTATTCATGGACTTTCATTTTATTCTAAATATATGAAGCAACAGATGCACCAAGAAATCAACTGATTTGGTCAAGGGTCAAGAGTGATATTTTAATATACAGGCTAATAATACAACCAATTTTAATAGCATTAAAATATGCCAATGATCGCCACTCTGTTAATAACGATGATTGGCACTCTTTGTATAACGAAAACCCTAATTATATATTATTAAACTTCAGACCAAGAAAGATAGTACTGACACAAGTTTAAAAGGTTACATTACAATTGATCCATTTACATTTTAATAAACAACATAACCAACCATACAATTAAAAACCTAAATATAGTAACAATATAAATCTTGTATGTGTGATAAAAATTTCATAACAAAACTGTTGATCAGGTTGATCAAGAACGGATGCGGGAGAGACATGTTTAATGTAGGCGCATGAAAAACATCTGACGTATAAATTGACATTATCAACTGTGAATTCAATCAATGAGCTCCTATTTCAGCAAATAAAAAATATCAATGATTCAATACAAAAAGCCATAGACTCTGTTCACTATAGCAGAGTATCTGGTTATAGTGATGTGTGTATTCGCGTGTTTGTTTGATCATTTCGCAAGGAGAAAACTTGACCCGTTAATGACGGATACGATCATCTTCTACATCAATTTTATCCAACTTACATCATGATTTTAACCTTTTACGTTCATCTTACATTATCTCATCAATCATAATTGTAAACAAAACATAAACATGGATATCCATAAAAACAATCAATAGATTTACTCCACAGTTAAGAATATTTTGGATTTTCCTTGATAATTTGAGGGTACAAACAAACTTTTACAGTAACAGACAACAGATAAACTAGATTATTGTGAACAGTAGTGCACAATGAAACTGCATTGGAGTCAAAGTTGGACAAACCTACAATTTCCTAGTATTTTTTTGGAGATCACAACTATTGCTCATAATTTACTTTTGAGCAAAGTTTTTATTCAAAGATGCTTGAGCCAGTCTTTAATTAAACCAGTATTACAGTATATTTACAGAAGAGAATAATCAAACATAATTGTCAACAGACCTTTAATCAGGATGACATCAGAATAGCAAATGTCTAAGGGAGCAAAATCTACCTTTATTTATCAGACCTACACTAAGCTGAAATTAAATGTTGTAAAGCCATATCATGCAAGCTACTGCTCAAAGTTTTCAGTACAATTAACTTGAAATACTGCTTTTTATGCAATATGATTTTTTCCCTCCAATTCCTTATTTTTCTATTTTCTTTTTTTCTGTAAAAGTGAGGTATAGTAAAAGAAGTAGTACACAAGGCTGAAGCACTGCCGTTCCCTTAGTATAATAGTGACTGGTCCAACAATGATTCAATGATTTGGTCCTTGAAATGTTTCAGGGTTGATGATCAGTGCTGTGTACTATTTCTTATTTTAAATAGCACCCCCTTGTTATTATCTATAGCCTGACTGTAAGCTTATAGCTTTCTACACAAATAACTTAAAACTAAATTCAGTATAAACTAATTATTTATTATATTTCATCAGCAGAAAACATAGAAAATGACATTTAATGCACCAAAAAGCACCTGTTCACAAGAGCCTGTCATCCGAATTTTACTTCACTAGAGACTGCAAGATATTCATATTGATTCAGTAAATACAATATATTATTCACTGATGCAGACAAGAGGATATCATAGAAGATGTTTTTTTCTAATCTTATCAAGACGTTGCCTTAGACAGAACGCTCAAAACCAGACAATATTTTCTTGCCTCAATAGCCAGCGGGACTTCTGACTACAGAAAATAGAATAATCATGAAAACAATGACCACAGGCAAGAAAATAAGAGTTTTAACTTGTTTCATTTTGTCTCAACAAATCTTCTTGTCAGCCATTGTGAAAATTTTTTAAAACAAATTCTTAAATAGATAACAGATTTCCATTTATATTTGTGTATAGGAAAGGGTAGGTGGGAGAAAAAATTGAGAAAATCAATATTTAGTATTTCAATTTGACATGACCAGACATTGTAGCTTAAAAAACAGCCAAATGTGACATTATCTGGTGCTGTAAGGTGACACTGTAACCTGACAGCATATTACTGTATGAAAACACTCATGTAACCCAAACACATATTACAATACATTTGTAGTTACAGTAAATATCATTGATTTTTAATATCATACAACAAAATTCATA
This sequence comes from Ruditapes philippinarum, assembly GCF_026571515.1. NCBI lineage: Eukaryota > Metazoa > Mollusca > Bivalvia > Venerida > Veneridae > Ruditapes > Ruditapes philippinarum. Next base: position 14,495 of record NW_026857641.1, read on the forward strand.
TTTAAATAACAGATCACATAAAGCTTAATGATTCTTGGAAAAAGATCTGATGAAAAAAAAGATTCTGATGAAAAAGTGAATATTTTAAAACATTTTATGCACACCTTATACATTCTTCATAACAGTGTACTTTAACTACAGTGGTTCTTTTTCTTATCCTTTAGACACTAGTCTGAACAGGTCCTAATTAAAATTGCTAACAATATCCACTCCTTTTTCCAAAATGGTGTAAAAATCTAAAATTTAACTGTGTACATGCTTGTTTATTTTTCCTTATTTACCCAATTTCATGAGTTTGGCCCATACCCATTATCAAATCTCCGAGGTTGGTGAAATGCTAGTACAGAACTCTAATGTTGTTTTAAAATATTAATGATTCCTTCATTTTAGGAGATTTTCTAATTATCTCCTTTGAGTTTAATAATTCAAAACAAAATTAACTGAAATAATCTGCTGATAGTGCAACATTTGTTCTAACTAAACTTTGATTAATTTTTAATTTGGCAAAACTTTCAATGTATCTTCATCCCAGTTAAAATTGAAATAGGCTGGAAAACAAGGCTGCAAAAATTCATTGTTAGCAATTAAAAGCAATTTGGCATTTCATGAAGGAGAACAGCCAAGTAGATAATTAAGAGTAACAGTAAGCAAGAGCCACAAAAATGACTGCAGCAAAAAAAGTCAAGTTAATAATTAAACAAAACAAAACCAAAAAAACCCACCTCACATTCAGAGACAATTATACTGTTTATTTCATAGTTATAGAGAGTTCTTGGATCAATAATGTTACAATTCATTCTATATTTGAACAGTTCATGTTAAATCACTTTTCTATGGGCTTATACAGTTTCTCCCCCTTTTCTGGACTTAACAAATAATCTGTTACCGATCTTTCATTAGTATAGAGCTAGGTTGGCCTGCATATTCTGTGCAATCTATATTGTTGGCAACTCAATTTTCAAATTTCAGTATTGAAATACCTTAGCTTTGAAAAGACAGTTTCAAATTATTGAAATCAGGACTAATACATTACACAAAATTACTGGGTTAAGAGTTGACAAATGTTGTCCAAAAAGTATGAAAATCTCCACAACATTTTAAATAAGACATACACCAATAAACTGACTTACAATCATATCATACTATTGCAAACCTTTTCATTTTTTATATATACAAAAAGTTAGAAAATGCAGAAATAGTTTTTGTTGTGAAACTAACTGCCTATCATTATTACAGCCAATCACTATATAAATTTAGAGAGTTAATAAAGTATTATCATCATATATAAGCTTGTTACAGAAAAAGATCAATCATTGTGCACTATATAGGGACAGTAATGGGAGGTGTAGGTGTTAAAACTTCATTAACATTTTACATCAGGGGAAACTGATATAGACTAGTTAATTACATACCAACTTTCATTGATTTCTGATACAATATAAGCATGATCATTCATAGAACAGCATCCGTTATTATGTTTCACAATAATGAATAACCATTTGGGGGAAACCTTTCTTGTGACAAGCTATAATTGAAAGACAGCATAGCTTTGATCATGCATTTATAGTCTTACATCTCATACCATTCATTCAGCTTCAATTAATTTACAGAATCAGAATTGTTTTTCTATCAACTTAATGCGCATTCCTTTGACCAGAATGATCTAAATCCTAAATTGTGGCAAAATTCTGAACAAGAATGGAAAAATGCCAAACAAATGCTTTATCTTTCCTTTTTCCGCAAGTACAGGTACCCAGACTGACAACAGTATGTCTGAGCACACATTTTTTGTTTGTAGCACTGGACTACTCCATGGTTTGTTACAGTCTTCATGTAAGAGCAACATTGTCTGTGCTCAATGCATGCTGCACATAAAATCTCCCCATAGATTCAACAGTTGATACAATGCTTAGTTTGACAATAACATGTTACAATGTGTAACCTAGTTTTCTTAATAGGTCTATTACCAGCAGAAATATCCAATCATAACTAAATATTTACTAGGAAACCATTTGATTAACAACCTCTAAACAACACAATAACAGTTTACTTAAAGGGCCAACAATTCTTCTCAGAATCACACAAGACCTCTTATAGTATAAATTATACAGACTATTACCTTCATCTTTCATTGTCTTAAAAAATAAAAGCATCATAATCATGATTTGTAATCTGTCATTATCTTTTTTTAATCATGGAATCTGCTTTTCTCTCTCATGCTAAAGAAGGCATTTCCAATTGAAAAAATTTGTTGTCTGCTGAACTTTTTCTGTTGAAATTCCCAGTATGATGATTTTTTTTTTACACATATTTTATTTTTCAGAAATATTAGAAATTAAGTTGACATACAAAAATTTAAGAGTATTAGGTCTTGTCATGTGAAGTATTGACTATTCAAAGAATATAACATTAGGCACGATTCTTCCAATATTCTAAAAATCCCATTGAAGCAATTTGCAACACATTTTTCCCAACTTGAGGTGTTGGTGGTGGTGGTGGGCCTAAAACAACGAGGAGAAAACAGCCAAGAGTATTAACATACAAATGTAATAAATGAATACAGTCTGACTTTTTGACCCTACCTCCTTTCCCTCATTCAAGTGACATTTTTATCTGAAATTTATCTAAATTGATGCTAAAGGCCTATCCCTGTCTGCTTCCGTAACTTCCATTACATACAAACACACAATCTTGAGTAAAATTTAAATCTAACAATCAACTTGTTTATATTCTAATAAAGTTTAATAAACCATATTTATTCTTTTTGTTTCATGACAATTTCTGTTTTTTAACAGTGCATTTAATAAATAGCAAACTTGATTGCAAACTTGATTGTCTTTTAGTAACGACAACTTAAAAGCCAAACATTACTTTTAAGCACATATATCTTTGTTTTAAATTTGTCTCATCATGATAAATGGCCTTTTCTAACCACTGCTTTTAAGTCAGTTACATTTTAGAAGACAAGAATAGAAAGCTTAGTTACATGTAAACACTAATTCTTTTCCTAAAACATCTGATGAAAAGTACTTTGAAAAACCGGAGAAGCAGGTAGATCACATTAGAATAAACCAAGTTTAAAAACGCCATGGCTTGATGTTTATATAGCTTGGATTTTTCCATAAAACTAGCTAAAAAAGACGGGGTTGAACAGAACTCTGTGAGCACAAGCAGGATTTGGGCAAGTTGGCAATTCAACCCTTCTCAAGTTGGATAACAATATCCCGGTTAATGTCGTGCCAGTAATTCAAAATATCTAGCATTCAAAAGAATAGTTTTCCGATGGATAAATCTGCATGACAGAGTGATAAACTTTGCTACCATTGATAAAACATCAGTGACCCCTAGCGACAGGATGTCAAGCAAAAGCTTAATATAAACTTAATGGTGTATAAACACCTGAGTTTTATGATGGACTGTTAAAATCAGATAATTAATAAAATTCATATGGACTGTAATAATCCAGATGCATGTCATAATTATAATGACATAAAACCATGGAATGTATAATAAATTCTGCTAAAAGAGATGGAAGTATATAAAACTTCATGGAGTATAAAACCAGTCTGTACTTCCTTATGAGACTGTATAAAACCAGATGGAATGTTAACAACTTCATATGGACTGTATAAAACCAGATGGACTGTATAAAACCAGATGGACTGTATAAAACCAGATGGAATGTATAAAACCAGATGGACTGTATAAAACCAGATGGAATGTATAAAACTTCATATGGACTGTATAAAACCAGATGGAATGTATAAAACTTCATAATGGACTGTATAAAACCAGATGGAATGTATAAAACTTCATATGGACTGTATAAAACCAGATGGAATGTATAAAACTTCATAATGGACTGTATAAAACCAGGGATGGAATGTATAAAACTTCATAGATGGACTGTGTGATAAATCAATGGAATCATAAAATTATAAGATCTGTATAAAAAGATGTAGGAATAGGTTTGATGATGGTCAGAATGAAGACGAAAATACCAGAGAATTTTCCATCCTGATATGGACTGTACTGACATATCAAATGATTTTATGTAAAGAATTTGTCAATAATTTGTCATGAAACAACACCTGCATAGTACTTAATTTATTCTCTTACAGAATTTACAGAAGTTATGGCACTGCTACCACAGTGTAATACATGTAATACTGATCTTATCTTAGTTCTCAACATGTTATGAACTGCAATAATATTTTACTTAAAAACTCCAAAAAAAGCTATCTTTTTCCAGTCATAATTTGTACCACAGAAGTTGTTATTTATTTTGCAGTAAACATAAATAATGTATAGATAGCATGTGTTATCATTGGGATATATTTTGTGAAGAAGAAATTAAAGAAGGAGCTTTTGACATGCAATGTATTGTCCCTCCTGATTTTTGAATGTTACATTAAGCATTATGGATGAAAGCTGACCATTGTACATGGCTGCAAATCAATAGACTCCAATCTGCATCTAGTTTTTCTTTACTTTTAGCCAGGGAATCAGTCTCCAGGGACAGGTCAAGGTGGATAATGAGAATTTACTGTGCCTGGAAACATCGTGATTCTCATAAATAACAAAATAGCTGACTGTCTGTCAAAACATTTTACACCATTACTGCTAGTTGCAAGACAAACAGGGTGTTTTTTTGGGGTCTTTGATCAAACTTTATGTATGGTAAAAACAGATAAAACAGCCAAATAAGGTAGCTTTGATGGTTGTCTGACATGGTGACATTGAATAAGATCAGAGGGCAGTTTGATTCAACTTCTGAGATTTTCATCATGATATGGCAGAGATTAAAGCAAGCTACTGGCCACATCCTCTAGCATCGGTCTCCATTATGTAAATAAAGGAATTGTGCACCATTTTTAAACTATTTTGAAATATGAAAGAAAAGATCAAAGGGGCACAATGTTCACTGAGCACAGATCCCAAACAATACCTAACCAACATTAGTTAAATCACCCAATGGGGTAATGAAAGACAACAGTAGTGGGCATATAAAGGTGGTGCAAGGTTGGGCCATTATACCAATCAGAATCTGCACATGTTTTAAAAGGATCTAAGAGCTTTTTTCAGGTAGGGGAGGGGTGGCTCTTCTTTTAGATATGAGGGGGGGGGGGGGGGGGGGTAAGACAGAATTTTGAAAATGGAAGAGAAAAAACACAAATTGAATTATTGAATTTTCAGGGAAGACGGCAAGATTATTTCTGAAGTGTAGCAGTCCTTAAATGGACCCTATAGAAGGGAAAAAAGCCCTGGATCTGTATGTATAAACTTGTCAAGGGTTATTTATCTAAATAACTAACTTAAATCTAAATGGACAAAAAATACAGTTCATAACAGAGCTGTCATGTACATCCAATATAATCAATGAAAAACATGTTTGTAAATGGAAGCCATTAGCTCTCTAAGCCTAAAAAACATATGAAACCACAGAATAGTGTTACTTGACTAATTCCCTTGTCAATGGCTTATAATCACTGCTAGTGTTTTATCCACACCTTTCAGAACTTCATCCTTTCTAATATCAACTGAAAAGTAATGTTACCAAATATAGTATCCTAAACTGTGAAATGTGTAATCGATTTGTGAAAGACAAAGCATAAGTTTTTCTTGAAATTTATCATCTTTTAGTGATATTTGTAATATTGTAAAAGAGGATCACAATTCCTGAAAGTCTATATATTTACAACTATTTGTAAGTTTGTATAATGGATAATAACAAAACAATTTTACTTTAGATATTTAAATGCGAAATGTTTTAATAGCTCTGATTTCATCAACAGTTGTAAATACTAGTAACTTGGAAGATAGTTCAAGGTATTTAAAGGTCAGACACTGCTAGATACTTGTTACATGCAACCTTGTTTTTGTTGTTTTCTCTTTGGCACATACACTGTAAAGGGCATGTGGCTACTTTCCAGCTTTACTGTTGGTGGAAGACTTCAGGTGCCCCCTCCCCTCCCGTGCTTTATTTTAAGCATGAACGACAGCACCTGAGTAGAACTACCAACGTTCTGTAAACTAGCTGGATAGCTTCCTCACATGAAAGAATCCAAAGTCCCTGTTGGGATTCAACCCACAGCGGTGTAGGGCAAGTGGTTTGAAGTCAACCACCTTAACTATTCAGCCACAAACACTTCATCTTACATTTTTTTTAGGTAATTTTAGGTTGTACAGCAGACTTACATTCGTTTGTATCTTTGTAGGCAGATGACAACACCAAACCCATTGTTTTCAAATAAAGGACTATCTGAATATGAAATATAAAATCTTCAGTTCAGACTATTCAATGACCTTTAATGTTCAGTGTTTTTCTGTATCACAACATTCAAAAAGAGACTTGGTATCAATATTCTATCACAAAATATTCTTCATATTTCATCATTATGGTTCCCCTAAGTCTCCTATTAGAATATATTTTCATCGTTTTAACAGAGACTGAAATTTAAGTACAGTTGATTATTGATAACACTTCAAATTCAACTTGACAGGTTTGGTAGTATAAATATATATAACATATTGTGTATACTGACTTCAAGAAAATTTGTCACCAAATGTCAGACAAACTTCCACAATAAACACAAAACTCCTCCCTGTTTTGGTTGGTGGGTGGGTGGTGGTGGGTGTTGGACCGGGTGGGTGGTTGGGTGGTGGGTTGTGGTGGTGGTGGTTGTTGTTGTTGTTGATATATAATTATATACACACACACCAATAAATATTATATGGTCATTTAATGCACAAATCTGAGAAAATTCAGTAATCTAACCTTCAAGGCCAAGGTCATTAAAGAGCCCAAGTCAATTTGGGTTTGATAAACATCAAGGTATTGTCCTTAAGAATGTTCTGTTATAATATGAAGTTAATCAATAATAGCAAAGTTACAGCCAGTTACAGCCATAACAATGAAAATTTCAATAATTTGACCTTCAAAGTCAAGACTCAAGGTCATTAATGAGTGAAGGTCAAGGTCTGTCTGGTTATTTTTAAGGGTTATCCTTGAAAATTATTATGTTCAAGTTTGAAGACAATCCATTCAAAAATAACGAAGTTACAGCCAATAATAGCCAAAAAAAATGAAAATTTCAACAATTTGACCTTCAAAGTCAAGGTCATTTATGAAGGTCAATGTCTGTCTGGTTATTTTTAAAGGATATCCTTGAAGTTTGAAGACAATCCATTCAAAAACAAGAAACATGACAATGCCATGAAACCAGGTTTTCAATTATCACCATTAGGGTTGGACACCGGTTCCCGGTATCGGTCCTATACCGAATAGTAACTTCGTAAATTACCGGTATATACCGTTCCGTAAAATACCGGTACTGGATTTGATACTTTTGTAATTTTGTAAAGAAAATAATTTAATAGTCAATATGTCAAAAAAATAAGAAGATTTTTAAATAAAAACAGCCTACAAACACGTAAAACAAACTATGAATTACTATTATCATGCGGCGAGTACGGCTTTCGCGGCAAAGTTGAAGTTTGTGACGCGGCGATATTTTTGTAAAAGTATTGTGCTGCTTATGTTCAAGATAATAATATTTTTGTACTCGGGAGGAAAATATAATAATTTAAACTGATTTTGGTAAAAGTTTGTAAGTTTTAAATGTCAAAGAAACAACGAGAAAACAAATCAAATACTTGAGTGATCATCGGCACATCGCACACAGTCCTTCCAAATACATCGCACACAGCTTTTGCCGTAATGACAATGTTAATTCAACATATGACAATTGTTTATTCAAACAATGCTTTTAAAAAATAATTAAATCCTTTTTTCAGTTTAGTCTCTAAACACTCATAATGAATACATATTTAATGTTTCCAGGTTCTTTTCATCCATTACCACATGTACAAATCCACACGTGAATTACGATTTGAACATAAATGAGGCCGAAATATTCCAACAAAATATGCCTCCTTTTGTTTTTGGTGTAACACTGAACTATTATTAAACATGTATACATTTTCTTAACAAAAGAATGCTGACAGAACTTCAATTAAAAAGTGTGAATGTCGGCGGCTCGATGGTGATAAAGTAACAACATCAAAGGGAGGCATATTCTTTTGAATAGCCTATTATGCACCTGTCAAAGGGGGCAGCACGAAATACCCAAATATACCCAAATACACCCAAATATACCCAAATATTGCCCAAATATACCCAAATATTGCCTAAATATACCCAAATATTGTCCAATTATACTAAAAATAAATGTTTTATACTAAAAAAGTGCTGTTTTAATCATGAATACAATATACACTTTCACTAAGATATAATCAAACATACCCAAATATACATTTTCCTATCATTGTGTTTTGAACCAAGATACAGTATATGTACTCCATTAAAGCTTTTTTTAATAACATGGACTTCTTAAATTCCTCTATTATGATATGAAATTTCAACAAAATTACACCTTAAAAATGTAAGTGTAGACAACAAATATCATATCTTGAATTAAAATTGCATTCATAAAGAAGCGATATTGTAGATAAGCAAATGTCACAACTTTATTTTCTTACAACATCTTAACTGCCCATTTCAACGGAATGAATGAAAATTATAGCAGGCTAAGTCATGTTATTTTATAAATATTTATTTATTTCTCATTATAATCTATATTTTATACAAACAAAAATAAATATTGCTATATTTGGGTATATTTGGGCAATATTTGGGTATATTTGGGTGTATTTGGGTGTATTTGGGTATATTTGGGTATTTCGTGCCGCCGTGTCAAAGGTCAACTTGTGTGTATTACACATTTAGATCTGTGATACTTTAAACAACCACAGGAACTTGAAATTCTATTACTATTAACGATAATATGCAAAATATACCCCCTATATACTATAAGTTTTTTTTATAGTATATAGGGGGTATATTTGGATATTATAATTAATATTGGTTATTTGATAGAATTTCAAGTTCCTGTGAAACAACTGAAACATATTTCATATAGTGTTTTGTAGGATTTTTTTGCAAATGTTGGCTAGTACTTTTGCGTATTTGAGCAGTATGGAATTATGCAATTTGGTAAGGACAATACCCTTTTTTCTGTAGCAAGATGTTCAACGGTGCATGCTATTGAAAAATAAAAGATGTTTAAAATTGAAAGGTAAATTCAATATTAATAAATACCAAATCCTTATTATTTGTAAAGCATAGGTATTTGCTTTATGACTTCTACAAGGACTAATATTAGGTTAAAATGAAAATGGAAACAGTCTGTGCTGAATGTGCATATACATGCATTTCAAAATTTCTAAGTTTATTACTGGTGGAAAATATGTTTGTGCTGTTGTAGTAGAACAGACTGGAAACATAAGTGACTTTGAAAAAACATCTTACGAAATTTCTTACATGTAATTCCAAATTGCAAAGTGAGCCAACCAATCCTGTGATTTCATTTATTACAGTAAACAATAATGTGATTTAAAAAAGAATATCAGCATCAGAATAAAATTTCTACACAGTAATAATAATAGCTGTAAAAAATAATAGATAACCAACTGTCTTAAATTCTTTCAGATTTAGAGATATCAAGATTAAAACAATAATTTGTAGACTTCTCAGCTGCAGACCGCTGTCCTGCATAAGATAGTTGTCTGTGTATAAATTATGTCATGTTCTTTTGATGAAAAAGTAAAAGTATTTTACAATTAACATGTGTAAATGTTGTAAAAAAGAGTAAACACAAAACAACAAAAGAAAAGTATACTTTACAGCATGAAATTTCAGAAAGACCAGTAATGTAACATATTTATTTTCTAGCACTACATGTTATATCTCTTCAGTTCTTATACTTGCAGCAAAGGGTTTGGTATTGTAAAAGTATCAGTATCAGTATCGATAAAATACCCGTATCGTTTCGTCAGTACCGGTATCGGTATCGGACCGTTTCGTGAAGAACGATATCCAACCCTAATCACCATTGTAGATAAATATGTTTTATTTGAAATACAAATACAAGCAACAAACAATGTAACTATGTGCAATGTAAAACATGAATAATGTAGGAGGAATTGCCACAGAGGAAGTGTTCACTATAATTATATTCTGTATAAGGAAAAAAACAAAGGACCATAATTAAATAAAAAATTATTCAATCACAAAACCCCGACAATATGCGCCAGGTCACTTGATGACAAAGCTTCTGTGAAAGTTTGGTCAAAATCCGTTGAAAAATGTAGGAGGAGTTGCGCACAGAAGAAATTGTTTACGCCCGCCCGCCCGTCCGCCCGCCCGCCGACATACCTCAATCTAATAACCAGTTTTTTCCTTCGGAAAACCTGGTTAATGGGAAAAAACAAAGGGCCATAATTAGGTCAAATATTATCCAATCACAAAACCCCGACAATATGCGCCAGAGCACTTGAGTACAAAGCCTCTGTGAAAGTTTGGTCAAAATCCATTGAGAAATATAGGAACAGTTGGGCACAGAAGAAATTATTCACTATATATTCTATATAAGGAAAAAAACAAAGGGCCATAATTAGGTCAGATATTATCCAATCACAAAACCCCAACAATATGCGCCAGGTCACTTGATGACAAAGCTTCTGTGAAAGTTTGGTCAAAATCCGTTGAAAAATGTAGGAGGAGTTGCGCACAGAAGAAATTGTTTACGCCCGCCCGTCCGCCCGCCCGCCGACATACCTCAATCTAATAACCAGTTTTTTCCTTCGGAAAACCTGGTTAATGGGAAAAAAACAAAGGGCCATAATTAGGTCAAATATTATCCAATCACAAAACCCCGACAATATGCGCCAGAGCACTTGAGTACAAAGCCTCTGTGAAAGTTTGGTCAAAATCCATTGAGAAATATAGGAACAGTTGGGCACAGAAGAAATTATTCACTATATATTCTATATAAGGAAAAAAACAAAGGGCCATAATTAGGTCAAATATTATCCAATCACAAAACCCCAACAATATGCGCCAGGTCACTTGATGACAAAGCTTCTGTGAAAGTTTGGTCAAAATCCGTTGAAAAATGTAGAGTTGCGCACAGAAGAAACTGTTTACGCCCGCCCGCCCGTCCCCCGACATACCTCAATCTAATAACCAGTTTTTTCCTTCGGAAAACCTGGTTAATAACAAAGTTACAGCCAATAATAGCAAGAACAAGCAAAATTTGGACTTTTGACCTTGAAGGTCAAGGTCATTTATGGATGAAGGTCAAGGTTAGTGTGGTCTACTGAAAAGTCTTGTCCCAAGGGTTGCTGTGGCCAAGTATGAAGACAATACACCAAGAACTAAGAAAGTTATGATCCAGGTACAAGTTTGCGGACGGCAACGGCAACGTCGCCCCGACTATAACATAATACCTCTACTTTTTTTTCAAAAAAAAAGTCAAGCTAAAAAGGGTGCAGTGAAGTCAATGCACTTTTTGAAAAAGGTGCAGTAAAGTCAGTGTACTTTCAACAAATGTAGGGCACAGTTCATTTTAATAAATATGTTTATAATATACCAATTAAAAAAACTCTTTTGAGTACCATATATTTATAGCTAAAGATAAGACTGATGTTACTTTAAACTATGAATATTACTAAAGTTATAAATGACTTTGCCACCAGTATAAAGTATTTAGCCTGTCTGACAGTGTTTACAATTTAACAGTTTAGCTGTTCTTTATAAAGATTGTTGATTACTGCTAAATTTAACTTGCTGTCAGATATTCAAATCCCATTCAAATTATAAGCAGATTGTTCCAGTTTAGATGCAAGGTAAAACACTGCATAAATTTAGCTGTGTGTTAAAGAAAACTAAAGGCACATAACTATGGTGGCTGATTTGGTACGCTTTTGTACGTCTAGTTGGCGCTAGCGACAACACGACAATTTACAATTTGCGTTTGTCGCACTCGTCTTGTCACTAGCGACAACATGCCAAATGGCACTTTGTCGTGTGGCACGTTGTCGCGATGTTGCGATGTTGCCCTGTTGCTTGGCTTATAAGCCAAACCTTCAATTTGAACCGATCGACAATGTGACATCAGGACAACACCCCGCACAACGCTAAATTGTTGTGTTGTTGCTAGAGCCAACTAGATGCACAAAAGAGTACCAAATCAGCCACCATACATAACAAATCTGAATAGTACACCCCAACATATCTGACAAATAAAACCTAGTGCTGAACTAGAATACCTAAACTGTATCAAACACCTACACTTTTACATTAATCAAATTAACATTTCTCTTAAATCGAAAGCCACCCAGAAACAATTTTCAAAATGAGTGTCAAGATTGTTTCATTACAATCTTCAGCAAAATTGTCTAAAATTGCAAGAAAAACTTCACAGATCCCACTGCTTTTGGCATTTTTACTAATGGAATGTTGAAAATCCAGAAATCACCAATTTGGATGTGAAGATAAAATCAATGGTAGCGCTTCTTATTTAACAAGAAAAGCTGAGAAGAAAATGCCTTCCTAAGATAGCTTCCACCAATTAAGAAGTCTATAATGTAAGAACATATGTCACCCTAAAGTTGACAAATTGAATCAACACCCATCAATGAAGTTATCACCATCATCTCTCTCAGACTGTGAAATAAATCTTCCACCTAAAACCTGCTATAGCTATATTCTCAAAGAAATTTAAAATGGAACATAAAATTGCATATTCTCATAAAATTCAAAGGAAAATTGCCATGGCATACGTACATGTATATGCATAGAAATATAAAGGGAACATGCCATGAAATAGTCTCAAAGACATTAAAATGAAACCTATAATGGCAATATTCTCATAGAAATTAAAAAGGCAAAATCTTATATGGTATCTTCGCCTAGAAATTGAAAGGGAAACCTGCCATGGCACTTTCTCATAGTAGTTGATATTTTGAAGTAACAGCAGTTTGTTAACCTTTAGACTCCGGGAAATAATACTTTAATTTTAAGTAAAGAACAAATAATCACAAACCAAGAAATACTGTAAAAGCTATATGTAATCATGACAGTGACTTTACAGTATTTATCACCATATTTCTACTGCATAACTAATGCCTAAGTCACGCGTAATATCTGCCGATGTCCATCCAGCCAACATGACAATAGGACAACAACAGCTGCAAATTTTGCTCATCGGGCAGTCGTCGTCGAGATTTAAGAACTACTTAAAAGCTAACTGCGCTTGGGCGATAATAGTTGGCGAACAAGTTTCGCCCAGTACTGGGACAATTTATGCACAGGCACCAGGCGGTCATCGCTTTGTCGTACGGGGATTGCGCGGCTTGAGTTTGTTGTAATTGCGGCTTGAGATTTTTCTAGTTGCCTGAAAATGTATCTGTGAATTCCATTTGATTTATTATGAAACCTATGTTTGAGCAAGAACGTCTACGGGTATTATTATTAAGGAAAAGGCAACCTACAATTGATGCATTATTTGCTTGGTCTTCATCTTTTCTCTATCAAATGCCTTCTTTGCTGGCATATTGAGCACTGACTGATTTTTAAATGAATATCATAAAATACCAAGCCTTTACCGCCCAGCGCATTTTTTATTTTTAATACCAAGTTACTGGACAAAAAGTTGTAAAAAAAAGCTGTCCAAGGAAAAGTGTGCTCCACTTTTTTTTCAGTGCTGGATAATAAACTGCAATAAACTTTCTAAATAAATAAAAGGATCAAAGTGACCTTGACCTTTTGAATGAAATGAGTATGACTCTGCATGACCACCAGCTTTGTGTTCTATCATAAGTTTCCAGTGACCTTGACCTTTTGACCTGAAAATGGTTGTGGAAGGTAGAACTCAGTATCCAGTTTTAATATTATAGTTATGTTAGTTATTTAAAGTTTATGACCATAAACATTGTTAAACCTACACCACCAAGTGGGTCATGACAATCCAGGGACAGTTTGATACCTTATCCTTTACCATTTGTAGCAAACTTATTTTTTAAGTGACAGCAACAGGACCCAATAAAAATGAAATTCTAAAAGGAAATGATTTTGCGTATCTTGTTTGATGTATATCAATTATTATAGTCTGTCTATCAATATTTATTTTTAAGGTATAATTTTTTTTAACTGCTTTTATATTTTCTACCCCGTGATTCCCAAAAATTCAAGTCCTTCCAAATGAAATTGGGGCCTTATATTCTTATATAACTGAAAGCAAAAACTGAACAGCTTACCGGTATATCAAAGACAGTACAGACTGGCTTGGCTATACAATGGAAGCATATTGCTGTTAGGTTTCCAAAGTACAATGTAGAATAGATGTTGGTAAACTGACTAAAGAATGAATCAAAGTGTGGTGAAAGCTTTTACTATCTTATTACATTGTCTACAAGGATTTAATAACACAGTCTGTTCTTGTACTCATAAATCTTGATGGCTCTTTAAGTGAGTGAAACATAAAAATAATGTGCAGTGTCTAGCTCGGATTTTAAGTTTCATGACCAATTTCAATTGCATGGTATAAATATATAGGTGTTCTGAACATCTTTGCTGATATAGTTTTATTCAAATTGTCCAAAATTTGCTACTTTGACAAAAATTTATTTTTAAAAAATGTTAACTTTGACAATTAAGTCCTACATATAAAAGGATAGCAAAAATAAATACATATGGTAAACAGGATCAAAGAAGTTGTATTGACAGCCATTGTGTTGTCATATACCTGTCTCAATGAGAGGGTATTTTAAGCTATAATCAAATTATGACAATTTTTCCCCTCCTTGTTCCAATGATTAAGCTACTTACTTCTCATTATTTTATGACAGCTCTTATAATTGTTCTGTTGTTGAGAGAGAAAGTAATTTCATCATTAAATCTATATTTAGAGTCGAGAGAAAAAACAAACAATTTCATCATTAATTCTATATTTAGAATAATCAGCCTGATCATGTTTACAAGGAAGCTTGATGTATTCAAACCTCCCCCAACATCGCTGATGACAAGATGTTTACATTAGCAGCGAAAATTTGCTATTTGACTGAAATCAATACCAAGTTTGATATAAGGTCTAGTCTTCAATGTTACAGGAATCATGCCAAAATCTCTTAAAGATTTTTCATAATGAAGTTTCAAAATATCTGATGCTGAAACATCATGTGTTTGAGTTACCAAATGCCCATCAACTGTGTTGACTGTTGTTTTATCAAAATATAGACTAAAACTTGTAACACCCTATATTCTAGTATAGTCCTCTAGCTAGGATTACTTTACATCTATTTTCTTTAAAAAAAAGTAATACACTACACAATTTGTTGTGGTAGTCTTTAACATCCAGTTAAGTCACAATCTTTCTTTTTAACTGGCATTCTTGTCAATAAAAAAATTACTTGACAAATTAAAATCTGAAACTTGTTACGTTAAATTGGCATGGTATTACCTTGTTTATGTAGACTTAAGAATATAACTCGGGGGAAGGGGCTGAAATAAACCTTGAGAAATTTGTTTATATTTTGTCTGAAAAGTATTGATTTTAAAAGTATTCCAAATACATTTATGAGTTTGAAAGAAAATACAAGAAGTTTTGAAAATTACATGCAATGCAATAGGGATCATATAGGTGTATTAGACCTAAGGAAATGGTTGCTTGAGTGTTTAATGTACATGTTTATGAATGTAAATATTATAGCATACTTTAGTTCCCAAAATATACAATATTTAGCTCCCTTGACAAAAGTGTAACAATTTTTGGGGTCATTATCAGGGAGTCAAACATAGAGAGGTACCATACTTTTTAAAGCGATGTGAAATGATAAGATATTCAGTATTGGCAAATGCCACTGAGGCATAACAACTCTTGCCTTTTGTTTTCACAGAGGAAAAGCACAGCATTTTGGCTTATCAGAAACAAAACAAATCTAACGGTGGTGTGTAGGAAGATACCACAGTCATTCTGTTCCATTTGTTTTAGAAAGGTTACAAATTAATGTACCTTAAAAGATATTTTGACAATAAAACCATAAAGGTAACATTATGTTATTACACAGCCTTTTTGTTTCTTAGAAATACAATGATGTTTAAGCCCAAATCTATAAGATCAAAATTATCAAATCTTAAATTTCCAGAAAACTTGCGAATATTCATTTGACTGACCAATCCTGTATGTTATGTTTATCACTCTCAAAGATTTCCTGAAACCCACATACTTCCAAAGAGGACAGTCAACTTCTACATTATACAAAAACAAAGATATCAATAACTTTTGTTAATGAACCATTTTTGCGACGGACGCGCCCTCAGGCGCGTTCAGAGCTAAGTCATCTACACATGGGATTTCGTTGGCTACACTCGCGCAATGTGTCCTAAACCAATTAACAGCCCAAGAAATAGTACATGAATTTGATCCTTCAAAACTCCCATACTTTGTCTGGATATCTTAATGTCTTCCATATTTAGCCTTTTCAATTTCAAATTAAGTTATCCAAGTTAAAATATGAACGTATATTATTGATAAAAACGTTGTAGTCCCGTAGAATTATTGCGCAATATGCAAATTACTGCTGAAACGATTTACCGCAGTCGAAAAAGTAGGACAGCAAATTATACTACAATAAAGTGTAACCTCTGAGTTCCAAGACATTATTAGTAGGGAATAAATATTTCTACATTATACAAAACATTATTATTAACAAATCAAAAGTTTTTCGTGACTCTAGGATAACTCGCGCATTAATAAAAGAAGAACTATTTTCGTGACTCATACCGCGGGTTTAGCTGAATATTCAGCAGTTATTAATATATTAGATACAGTTCAATGGCTAGTATAAATATCTATTTTTGAAAATGCATGTAAGACACTTTACCGCCATGTAGTCTTGAAATCATGGTAAGGAAGTTATAATATCAGTTCTACTTCCGATTCTTGTGGTTTGTTTACATATTTTACTAGGTCATGATATGAGTTAACCTTCGATATTCTAAAAATAGATTCTGCTTTACCTGTTCTGATTTTTGGACAGGCGATTAGGAAGTACAACCAGCGGATTGTAATGCAATAGTTTTAGAAATGCTATACAATTGTAAGAAGCAAACAAGTTGAAAATGGAATTTAGTGTGAAGTTGAAAAGGACAACTAAACACTGTAGTGCTTAAGTGACATTTAAATTAAAATAAAAACGATGTGCTCTGGCCTCTACATCTTTACCTTGTAAATAAAAAAAATCTAAGAAATACACTATTAATTGCTGATGATTTTAACCAATTTTTTTTTAATGAGACATATCCAAGAGAAATAAAAATACAAATGACTTATATTTTATTGTCTGTATGCCCACTATGATATAACACGAAGCAATTCTAAATAGCATTCTCAAATGTACAATGTATTATGTTTGAAGTTTATTTGCCTGGATTTATTCTAGAAATATTTCGTTGATAGTTTTTTTTTTCTATTTACATATCATTTCTTAGAATAAATCGATAAGGACACTGATTTACAAGTTTGACCAGAGTTTTTAGGCATAAATTTCATTCTGTATTTAAGTGCTTGAAAGTAGAAAATCTGAATTATATCAATTTGGGACACAAAATATATTGCTCTACAAATCTCGAACTTGTATGGAACAAATTTTCTCTGTTATATATTTTGTGTTTTGTTTTTATTTTGTTTTGTTTTTCTAAAAGAAGCCTTGGTGTCTCTCCGGTTGCATGTCCGTCGCATTCAGTGCTGCAGCACTTTGATTATCTGGGTTAACATCCCCTTCATACCAGACTATATAATAAATGAGCCGCGTCATGACAAAACCAACATAATGGGTTTGAGACCAGCACGGATCCAGACCAGCCTGCGCATCCACGCAGTATGATCAGGATCCATGCTGTTCGCTTACCAACTCTTTTACAAGTAGAGATACTGATAGCGAACAGCATGGATCCTGATCAGACTGCGTGGTTTTGTCATGACGCGGCTCAAATAATATGGTATAAATGAGTATGAAACCTACTATCAGTCCAACTGAAAGAGTTGGTATATAATAACCTAATCAGATAAAACCAATGGTAGGACCACCTATATGATTGTATTATGTATATTGGACTTGGTCAAATTATTTCGATTATCATTAAAGTCAGAACTCAAATGATGCTAACATTGGTATTTAAAAATACCAGGAGATGTCAGGTGAATATAGTGGCAAGCTGCTAGGTAAATCTTGTGGAGAGATGCCAGGTGAATCTGGTGGCAAAATGCCAGGTGAATCTGGTGGCAAAATGCCAGGTGAATCTGTAGGCAAGATGTCAGGTGAATCTGGTAGCAAGATGCCAGGTGATTCTGGTGGCAAGATGCCAGAAGAATCTGGTGACAAGATGCCAGATGAATCTGGAGGCAAGATGCCAGACGAATCTGGTGGCAAGATGCCAGGTGAATCTGGTGGCAAGATGTCAGGTGAATCTGGTGGCAAGATGTCAGATGAATCTGGAGGCAAGATGCCAGGTGAATCTAGTGACAAGATGCCAGGTGAATCTGGTGACAAGACGCCAGATGAATCTGGTGGCAAGATTTTAAGTGAATCTGGTGCAAGATGCCAGGTGATTCTGGTGGCAAGATGCCAGGTGAATTTGATGGCAAGATGCCAGGTGAATCTTGTGGCAAGATGCCAGGTGAATCTGGTGCGAGATGCCAGGTGAATCTGGTCGAGAGATGACAGGTGAATCTTGTGGCAAGATGACAGGTAAATCTGGTGGCGAGATGCCCGGTGAATCTTAGGCAAGATGACAGGTGAATCTGATGGCAAGATGTAAGGTGAATTTGGTGGCATGATGCTAGGTGAATCTGGTGGCAAAATGCCAGGTGAATCTGGTAGCAAGATGCCAGGTGAATCTGGTGGCAAGATGACAGGTGAATCTGGTGGCAAGATGCCAGATGAATCTGGTGGCAAGATGCCAGATGAATCTGGTGGCAAGATGCCAGGTGAATCTGGTGGCAAGATGCCAGGTGAATCTGGTGGCAAGATGTCAGGTGAATCTGGTAGAGAGTGGTAACTATTTTGGGCTGATATAGATTTCCATGTGTTCAATTTCTGGCAACCATATTAAGTCCATAAACACTGGTATTATGATATAGTCACTATCCCAAAAAGTCATTGGCACTCAATAAAGATAGACTAGCCTCTCCATGGATTTTCAGCTTGGATTGATTAATCTCTTGCTTTCCAGCCATGTCATACCTGAGATAGGTAGCTGCCAGCCTTTACTTACTTCCTGCCCTGTAAATTCAGAGTGACAAGCTATTTTCCCCTTTCTCTTTAAGGTCCACTCACTCAATACACTGACCATTTAGTTTTAACTATTTTTGTGTGTCAAAATTCACTGTTTTGCCAGTATTTGCATCAAGGTATATTCTTACCACTACCTTTTAACTGTTTGTTTTTTAGGAAATGAATCATGATTTGTCACTAGATTGTACTCTTTGAATGATCCTTATTAAACATAAAGGAACACATAAATCAACAAAGAAAATTTTACCTTCTGTAAGGCTTAAACGGTCTATATTAAGGCCCTCAAGTGGTCACATAACTAAAATTCTTTCTAGGCTAATATCTCATCATCTAATTAAAACTAATTAGTATAGAGTAATGATACTGCATTGCATGTTATGTAGAAAATTTCTGAAACAAGCAGATATTATTCTATATTCTATATCTTGGACAGTCTACAAAGAATCCATCTATTTCTTTAAGCAAGTTATATGTCAGGCTCTCCCTAGCAAAATTCAATAGCAATCTTTTCAATAAAACATTTCTTCCTGCATTGTCAAGTGAACTTTCCCTCTGTCAAGATGCTGCTTTCAGCTGTGCGAAATAACAAATGTCAACAAAGGCTGAATGCACAAGAAAAGTAATTAAAATTTCTTCATCGACAATGTGAATAAAGCAGCTAGTTTGTGTGTTTCAAATCTCTCAGACATTCATTAAACAAAGCTATATTTAAAAGAGTTCCACTGAGGTTAAAAGGCCTTAAAATATAAAATTAGAAATTCTTACAAAGATCAAAGTATGCACTTTAAACAGAAAATATGCAAAATATGTAAAGAAATACACTCACTTTTAAACTGAAAACCTATTTTTTGTTCGAGTGAAACAAACGGAGTGAACCAATCAAATTTAACGCATCAAGACCTATTATGATCATAAATGGTACACAAAACTATAAAATTACAAATTTTCAGTCCCTTAATGTAAAATAAATCCAGTATAGTACCTTAAAATGATGAAACATTTAGGTAGAAAAAGTTTTACCAGCATTTCAAACAGCTTTTATTGATACAATATATACATTTTTTGGGGTCATATTCCAAGGTCAGTCCCTCAAACCAGCTTTTCTGGATATGTGATTATCAGTGACTTTTTTTTTCAATTTTCAAAATAACCTGTGGCTCTCTGAAGCGAAAATATAGCACAATAAATCAGAAAAGGGGAAAAACTTGAAATCAAATTCCGACAGTTGAAAATGGAATTGACCAACACATTGTATAAAATTTTCATTTTCAATTCAATTTGACATGCATGGTACATAGTAGTAGCTATCTATAAGGACAGCTTTCTGTCTTCTAGCTGATATAAATCAGATGCTGTTAACTCATGGTTCTGCTAAGGAAGGGCACGAGGCATTTAAGGGAAAATTGTAGCATTTTTAGGGGAAATTATACCTATTTTGGGCTAGGGGAAATAGCCTTTATACAGTAAAAAAATCACTGATTACTAACCAGTAATTTTCAATTTCTCCCAAAGCTGAAAGGGACCAACTTTAGTTTGAATCCTATGTGATATCTGAATCAGCGGTGAGGGACAAATGTCACCACCAGGCTCAATGTCTGAGATCAGTTGTTACAAAGAAATGTTACAAAGAAATTTTGCCATGCACGAGAGTCAAACGATTACAAACCTGATTCTGATGCTCTCCCTTTTGTGCCATGGAAGCAAACTTTATTATGTACTGCAGAATTAAGTACATTTTTATTCTTTACTACATATTGTACAGGTTTCTTTGGGAAGGGTATTCTTCTCTTAGTCATCTCCAAAATATCAGATAATTCATCAGATTTCATTTTTTTTTTCTATGTTAACTTTTTCTTTTATTTCAATTTTATATAAAATTGTACATCTTAAATAGCAGGAGTGACTTTTCTTCAATTTTGTTCAATAATACTAGGATTGTTTTAATTGCAAATTTTCTCAAGTCATTATGACACCATTTGCATTAAACGAAAATTCAACTTTTATTAAAAGTAAAAATTTTTTGGTCAAAACTTACCTCTGGGTAATTAAAACATGAAAAAGAGTAACAATTATATATGAATTAAATGACTGATAAACATACTTGTGCCATGGAATAATCATTACACTTTCAGAACAATTTTGTTATTATTCATTGTTTACAACATTTGAATTTGAATGTTGAAGCCATTTTACTTACAAAACGTTATTTTCATGTGCATTTGTTTAGTATGCAAGCTTGCTGTTGAACCCTTATCTGCCGTATAATACATATGAATCAAGTCATATAATTATTTAGAGAGATAAGGGAAGGTGCTAGGCCTTATATTAGGAGAGATATAAAGTATTGAGGTTGCTGTGACAAAAGGGGGGAGAGGGGAGAGTTATCAATAGAAATTTCAGTCCCAATCCCTACCCCCCCCCCCCCACATCCTCATGCCAATACCTATGCTAATATATAGACAGAATACAAGCTCTGTAGACAATCTATTACAGGCCAGCTGTGAAAAAAGACGTTAACAATTAGTCTGTCTGACCCTAGTTCCTAAATTTGATTGCTCATGACCCTATCATTGATTTTTGCCACAACTTCAATGATCCGGTAAGAAACCTATGACTGGAGTGGAGTGGATATTTGGCAACTTGTGAAGATCAATGTTAACTTTACTTACAGAATTGAATTTTATCTAAACTTAAAGATAATGTTCATAACTGTTCATAAATATCATTATTCTCTACATACATATACATAATATGAATGGGAGCAGTGGCCTAGTGGTTTAGGTGTCTGCCTCTCGACCTGAGGATGATCCCCCAGATCATGGGTTTGGGCAATTCTTGGGTCATGACTTATATAATATTTCTTCATATGACACTAGTATACTGGTTGGTTCCAGGAGTTGGACTTGAAAGTGATTAATGTAATTTGCATGAACTTGTATAGAAATACAGCTTAAATTATATAAAGTATGTTTAAACTAAATAATATTTCTCAGTCAATAAGAGCCTTAATTAAATTTAATCTCTAAGTTTAAGAAAAGAAAGAAGAAAAATACAATCATTTAATACCGAAGCACATTTATAGTTTATATAATAATTCTAAGAATGTATATATCCAAAATAATAGACATATCAGCTTGTTGATTGTAAGTCTAAGTTGGGAAAAATTAATACATATCAAAGTGAAATCATACTTTATTAGGACTAATATCTATATAGTATGTTGCTCTCATTGCACCTTGTGAATGAAATGTAATGGTAATCAAATTAGTTTGTCATTTCACTGCTACAGTAATATTAATAGGTTAATTGATTCATTGGGCATTATTATGTATAATAGATGATAGATCTCTATATATTTTATAAATTTATTTTCTATTTTATAGACTGTTGGAAATAACATGTTTACTGATATCCAACTTCAAAGTTTACTTGTCATTTACTTAACAACCATCTTATGAAAAGATTTATAAATTAAAGCTGCTTGGACATATACACAGTTATACTATACAATAGTCTTTCAGCATCACAATAATGCAAGCGTTTACCCGATTTAGATCTTCCATATGTTAGAAGATTTGGGAACATAATTATCATTTGACCTATCAAATTTACCCATTCATGTTGATAAAAAGCCTTAAAACTTTACTTTAAATTCAATTAATGTTCACAAATTAACGTTTACGTTGAACTAATACAACATTTACCATATGTGGAAAAAATGGAATCCAAGCGTTTCTGCGACAAAGACTTACCAATTGTACCCAATGGAAATTGACGATCAATTTGCAGAGCTAAACATGGGCATTTTCCGACACATATTGACAGTAAAATTCCAGCAAGAATCGCGTTATATTTGCTCCACATATTTATTTACAAACAAGCCATCTCCCTACCACTTTAAAATAAAAGTTCCTCTAAAAATATACGTATAAATTTGATAACACATTTCGTCTTCTAGATGCTTGTTGATGCTGGCAGGTGCCCTATGAATATTCAGTAAGTCCCCGATGACGTCGCATTGACGATGTCACTCTGCGTTCCATAGTTGTAAATCGATTTTTGCTATCAATAGAGAAGGGAAAATATTGGTAAACGGAGGGATTGTCCAGTTATACGTGGGAATGAACGTAGCAGATTTATTGTCGCAGAAATCAATTAAAGTCTAAATCAAACCAATATGCCCGAGGTGCACGTGTTAATTGTGACAGGCCACGATAGTCAGAACACACGCACAAACCGTGTAACACCTAGAGCAGTCTTCCGTGTCGTTTATTGGGTTCATGTTCAACTGACACGCTTCATGATCATTTCATTGATATTTTCAGAAAAGTTATATTATTAGAAATGTATTTTATTTTATATTTGAAATTGTACGTAATTTTAGTATTGAAATTTGATTAAATTATTTATACATTTGTATTTAAGATCCTGTATGGAGGTGAAGATGTGCCCATATGTAGTTTAAAATAATATCAGGGTAGATTTATGATTATTTTATTAAGTCGCCATATCAAGTATAAGACCAAGGTTCAGGTTGCATTAATCGACATAATAAGAAGTATAAAAATTTCAATTATGATATTATTTGTATATAAAACAACAACAACAAACGGGTATAAATTCAGGGTCCTTCAAATATTTGAAAGACCCTGGTAAATTTGACCAACTTTGTATACAGTTGGCATACGAATTCATATGAAGTTTTGATTTATATATACATATGTGTGCAATTTTGATTGGAAAACGTGCTTTGAGAGCAATTTTGATTAACGTGCAATGCTAAGCGTATAGGCGGCAAATATATCAGTTTCACATAATTGTGTGCGTGCAATAACATATCGGCAACATAGTCATTTATGACTGAAAATAAATTCAAATTTTTATTGAAACACAAGTTGGCAATTATTTTTGTAGATAGATATTTTAATATGCTTCAACAATTCTCTAGATTAGAGCGATAATATGTGTATTATACGAGTGAAAATTCCACAATAATTGACGGCAGAAACAATTTGTTCACATGGTTCATAACGGAGTAAATCAGACAAGAAGCTAATGCGAAGTTCATCAAATAAAGTTAACTAGAAAATAGATAAACTGTAACTAGAAAATAGATATATTCTGTAAATGTGAAAGTTCTTGCTAAGGGCATGGACGCCGGATATAACGGTATTAGAGATCTCTGCTCAGAGGAAGTTTTTTCTGCAAATGAATTTTATTTCGGTGGTAGAAAAAAGACTCAAAGACACATAATAATGAACTAAAATATACAAGGGCATTGGGATATACTAAATTGTTATAAATATAGTTTACTCTAGTACGCAATTTGATTGCGGGATATATCAGGAAGTAGTGCCTGAGTCTGCCGATACACTTGTATATCATCTGCAGTAAATTAAATAATGTTTTCGTAAGTTTCACATCCAGACTAGATAATATGTGTATAGTATCACTCGAATACACGGTTTTTTTTTCAATGTGAATTTTTTATGAAAGGGTGGGAGAGGGGATGAACCAGTCAACTGTAACCATGGTCGAATAGTTGAATAGCGGGAACTTGATCAAACTTTGGTATAGGTCACGTAAATCCCTTTGGCTGATGTTTTCTGAGCTGAACATAGCTATTTTAGCGCGCAATCAAAACCAGCGTATTGACCCGACATTGTGGGGAAAGCATGTGAAGGGAAAGGCTTTGCCCATTTCTCGTGCTATCCCCTGCACTCAACCCTAGGAGACGGGTTTGACGTTTGACGCTTGATGGAATATAAATGTAGTTTTGACTAATTTTAATTAATTTGAGTAAATATTTATTGTCCAATTTAAAAGTTTAACAAAAAAGTTGAACAAGTACGACACTGTGATGGTAAAAGTATTTGCTCTTAATTTCTGTCATCTTGATAATAACCGTTCATGCAGATGTCTTCCTTAGCGAAACATTAGTATTCCATACCTTATGATTGCATAATAATAAGACATTCAACTGACTCCAGAGTGTCAACAAATCTGCATATCGAGCTGGTCCTTGGCTTAAATGAATGAAGTATATTTATCTTCAAACGTAGCATTTTTTAAAATAAAGACTCGATTTTTACAGCGTGCACGTTTTGCCTCGGAAACGAAAAAATCATTCTTTAGAAGGATAAAAAGCTGAACAAAAATGGTCGAAGTTAAATGTAAAAATTAAAGGGGCTCCACTGAGGTTTTTTGACATGAAGGGACCGAAAATGGTTTTATAACTGGATATATAGGTTTGAACCAAAAACTCGTGTACAAAATAACAAATCATTCGCTCAACCGCTTTCCGGGGATGAACAATTTTATAAGAGCAAATGGACCCAAATTGAAAAGTGTTGCAACGCTTTTCACTCAAATTGGCCCAAATATGACATCAAAAGTCTATTATCAATTTAATACAGAGTATGTTTACATATAATCTAAGAATATTACATAGTTTTTGATTTATGAAAGAATTTCAAATTTTATGATTTTAAACTATATATTAGACCTCAATGAAGTTCCTTTAATAGTTTCGAATTCACATTTATGCGTCTTAAAAGCACAGTAGTAATTTTGCTTCCATACAAAATACTAAATATCTACAGCTGTACAATACTAATTGCCGCTAAGTAATAGACTACGGCAGTGAGTAACTTTAAGTAGGACTTTACAGCTGTAGCAGGACACAAAAATTATAAAGATTTTGAGAGTTAAAAGTTTAAACATTTCTGGAATCTGGATGTAATAATCTATATAGGGCAACCAGGACCATACAGGTTTCAATAAGTTTCAATAAGTTGATTTAAATCAAATAGATTAGAAAAATTAATTAGAATGAAGTAACAGTAATTGCAAGATCTTCTCTGCCGGAGTGATTGTGCGGAAGAAACGACAACAGCACTAGTGATAAATATAACTAAAAATGTACAAAAAGAAAAATAATTGCAATAATCAATGCATATAACAACTTATTCTGATTCTGTGAACAATAGAGAAAAACAGAATCCCTAAAGAAAGCCCAACACGGCAGAGTTCCCGACTTTTTGATTGAGCCTGTTTGTAGACGATAGTGGTAATTGCAAGCTACCGTCCACGCCCCTAGCACCGGCTTAAGCAGAATTCAACATTTTACATGAACTGGTAAAACTTTGAATTTTGAAAAATCCGCAGGTGTGTTCATACGTCATGTAAATGGCGGACCGGTCATTTTTCATTCCATGGACAATGGACGAAGCTAAATAAAATGGAATTGAGGATACAAGGCGCACGCAGATGACAACGATAAACGATAGAGTCTGATTTTATACCAAACCCAATTAAATAATTTCTTAGAGTTAGCTCCCTTCTTGCAACAAGAAATACAATTTTAAAACATTTTATCTGTTGAATCAAATTGAATTGCTGTCCTTATTCAATGATTGTCATCAGTAAAGTGTCACTAGATTTAATACTGCAGATAAGGAGGGAAATCCCTACGTAGCTGAAACCTTCTAAGTGTAAGTTATAAAGCGGTAAACTTCCTGTTTCATAGTGACCCTGGCCTTGTCTCTAGTGCTAGTTGGACCACAGACGCTTGGGGGACAAATCCTGCCTCCAAACGTGATACGCCCCTGTAAACACTTATAAAACCTTATTAAATAAACCTTACCGTGACTTTTCCGGTGTAAAGAATTATCTTCTACATGCAATCAGAATAAACATTTATACATCACATTTTAATATGAAAATCAACATTTATTAAAAACCGAAAGTTAATTTTACGTTCTGTGATGAGTTCCTGGCTCTGCGTGGAGTGCTTGTCAAGCTGGTACAGAAACTGTGTACATGCTCTTGATTACTCGAGCATTCTATCGTCATGTCCTGCGTGTTAGCCGTTTAAAAGACATTTATTTGTAATAAAACTATTACCAAGATGCACAGTGTGTTGTTTCCCAAGTTTTTTATTCTATATAATGTACAATGTAAATATTTGAATTTGGCGGTCATATTGGATCTCCTGAAAGCACAGATATATAAACAACGGATAGGAAACTCAAAAATGGACGAGAGTCCAATTCAGACCCACATGCCGAAAGTGACGATTTTGATACAACTTTAGTCGTGAGAGAATTATAGTGTTCTAGCTCAAAAAGGGAAACAAGAGCGCAAACATATGCTAGGCTCTGGTCGCGTATTGGTTGGACTGTTTACATTTTTGAGTCTGCAATTTTTTTACTTTATTGAGACTTGATCTGACCCCCAAGCTTCTGTGAGTTGGACAAGAATGTGTTTCAGAGTCTTACTAAATTATTTAGAAATTAAACTTAATAGTAACTGGGATGTTTTATTCATCTGGAAATGGCTTAATAAAATAAGTTTCAAGATAAAGATGGATGCTCACCTGTGATTAAAATTTAATAGTTTTAAATTGACAGTTGACAGGGACAGCCCAAGCTAGTAGGGGCTGGGTCTGACCCCGAAGTGTCTGTGGTTTCAGCAAGTTAAAACTCTGGCTTAGGACTCATAATTGTATTGGGAGACTACAAACTTTATTCAATATGTACTGTATGGTTTAATTATTGTGAGCACAAGCACCTTTTATTTCCTGTCACTGTATATGTTCAATAGGGATAATATTCCCCCACCCTCACTTTAAAAGATTGGTGGAGATTTTCAAGGGGTGCCAATATAGAAAGTGTAATTGCATAAAATTTACCAAAATTAAATATTGTTTTTGTCATGCAAGGACTGTTTTTTTTTTTTCTAAAGTAAAGAAGGTAGCGAGATTTTTTTTTTCCAAGAAACAGATCAGCGGCCCTCATTTTCAGGTGTATTTTGGAGCTAGTCTGTATATGAAAGACCCTGTCTGTTTTGTTTTGTTGTATTACAGGACTTGAAATAATATCCTTCCAACCTGTTTTGTTAAAAAATGGAATGTTTCATGCAAGGACATATCATTATATTTTCTTTTCCTCTTATCAAGCAGGAAAGTCATTATTTTTGTCTGAAATGGTGATATTGATAGTGACATTGGGTGATATATGCAGGAGTGACCTGCTCAATTTCTTGAACAGACTTGTCAAGCTTCAATTTTTGGAGCTGTCCACTGTAACTTACAGGGATGTCTTGATGAAAACGTCAAGTTCCTTAGTGAACAGTGTTACTATAGGGTCTTGTTGGACTGCATAGATCTATCTGCAAGCTGGCCTGGCTGTGTACTGGTTGTAGAGGCTTATTACTTTCAGTTCCAGCCGGTTAAAGATTTAATTAAATTTACAAGCATGTTCGGATTGTAACTAAGCAATTTTTATTGAAAAATAGGAATTTTTCTTTAATTAGAGAAAATCTTCTTTTTTGCTGTTTGACCAGTGCTAATTCAGACCACTGGACTTTAATTACATGTCCCAAGATAAGTTAGTACCTGTTAAAGAAAATAATTACAATAATGATAACTTTAATGAGATATACCAGTCAATTATTATATTAAAACCAAACCTCTCATGGAGGATAAGTGAAGAAATGTTATAAACTTCTGACTCAGTTCTGTTCGACCCCACACTGCCAGGTCAAACTTTGGTGCTAATCAAAAATGATATTTTTCAGTTGATTGGGGTGTGTGTGGGGGGGGGGGGGGGCGTTTCAATATGAATTAAACTAATATGAACACCCAACTGTATAAAGAATCGTCATTAATAAGTCACAAGTCATTTATCACTGTTACATTCTAATAGTTAATGAATATTCATATGAATTTTGATAAAAAAAATGCAGTTTTATTAGCTCACCTGTCACAAAATGACATGGTGAGCTTTTTTGAACGCTTTTCGTCCTGTGTCCGTCCGTCCATTGTCCACCTGTTGTCCATTACTTTTACATAAAACAACATCTCATAAACCGCTGAGCAAATGTCATCCAAACTTCACAGGAATTTCCCTTTGGCGATCACCTTTAAAAATTGTTCATAGAATTTAATTCCATGCAGAACTCTGGTTGCCTTGTCTACCAAGTTTGTTCAAATGAAAGCCTTGGGATCAAAATTGGCCCTGCCCCAGGTGGTCATTGATTTTCCTTATATGTCTATGAAAAAAACTTAAAAAGTCTTATTTTCAAAAACATCTTCTAATGGATGTCTAGTTGTCTACCAAGTTTGTTCAAATAAAAGCCCTGGGGTCAAAATTAGCCCCTCCCCAGGGGGTCATTTATTTTCTTTATATGTATATTTTAAAAATGAAAAAATCTTCTTTAAAAAAACCCCAAAGAGTTAGAGCTTAGATATTTAGTGTTAAACATCTTCTAATAAGTTTCTACCAAGATTTTTCAAATAAAATTCATGGGGTCAAAATTGGCCCCGCTCAAGGGGTCATTGATTTTCCTTATATGTCTATATACAAACTAAAACAATCTTCTTTTAAAAAACCCAAGTGATCATTTAAATTTTCTGTTTGTGAAACATTATTTATTATTTTGTGTCATTTAATAATACTGTTATGAGTTGAAAACTTTTTTGCCCCTGTAAATGATGCATGTGATGGTTGCTAGGAATATTTTTCAACCAGTCAAGCTGTAATTTTATCAGAATATATAACTTTGTTTCAGTTAAAGACTAAGAAAAGCAAACAAAATCAATATAAATTTAATGTTAAAAAAAAACAACCTCAATTGATCGTTTTTTACCTTGGGGATTTTCTTTTAGAGATAAAATGATAAAAAATGTCAGCATACAGTACAGATTTGTTTTTATCATAAAGCTTTAAGTAGCAATCAATATAAAACAGAGCTTTTTTCTCATATCGTCATTCAAGTGTGTGTGTTTCAAGGTTGATTTATTACTGATAATTGTTTAAATAGTAAACTATGCTTTACTGAAGATATATACATATATATACATCACAGTACCGGTACACATACATCATTTACTGGTGTTTAATATTCAGTAGAGGATTTAAAAGCATACAGGTAGTTTATATTTTGTCTACTTTATCATTAAACAGGTTTATATTTCAAAGTTTCATTTTTGGCATAGGGAAAAACAGGTCAGGGAAGACTTTATTTACTTTTTGTAACATTCTTATTCAAGCAACTTAAATGATGTACATGCACATAATATTACATTGATAGCAAATAAATTGTTTAATAAAGATGGGTTCATAATGAAGCTTTATGGTGAAATTAAAGAGATTGATTTATGGTTACACATTTAATATCAGGATTTATTGACAATAGTTTATGATAATACTCTTCATAAAAGGAGGTAGTGATATCGGAATCAGTGTGCACTTGATTCACATTGTAGGTAAAAACTGGAAAATTAGAAATATTTTCATTTATGTAAATGAATGTATTTAACCAGTGCTAAGATTGATTACAGGATGTTATATTATGTGTATCTGTAGCCAGTGTATAGGTATTTATTGCATTTAAAGATATTTTAGTCAGATCTTAATCTTAGCCAATGAGGGAGATGACTCTGAAATCCCTCCCTTAAAACCCACTTGTTCCAAAGCTGTATAGTTGTGAAAACTTCCTGTCCATCTGCAAATTATTTTTCCCATACAATTCTACATATATCATAATTTCAGCTAGCTAATAAATGCAACAACTTTCATCTGAGTTATATATATGCATCATAATTAAACAGTTACTGACCTATTTTCCTGTTGTTAAACATTTCATTGCCACAAAAAATATGTCATGAAATGAATGATAAAATATAACCAATTATGTATTTTGAAGAAACCAAAGAACTAAAATAATGATATTTTGCTTTTTTTTTCAATGTAAATAGGATGTGCTTGTAGGTAGGTTTCCTATAGTAAAGTAAAGTAAAGTAAATTTTTATGGATGATTGAAAAGTGATTGTGATTGAAAGCTGGCAGTATATGGATATATGTAGATATATGTCATATCAGATCATTTATCCCCATTCATATGTAATTTGTCAAATATAATGCTAAATTCTGTAAATAAATCTTGCTAAACATTTCACAGATCATCCATTATACACCAATTCACTTAAAGCCTATTTGAGGACAATTATTTAAAATTCAAAATTGCAGCCATTTTGTTAAAATGATGGAGTACTAGATAACCTTAGTTTATTATTGCTATGTGTACATGAATATCTATATTCATAGACTGTGCATACATATGCATATGTTAGTTGACATGATGATAAATTTGTTTACAATTGTTATCTGTCAAGGATTTTCTTGTAGGGTTTTTGTTACCAACAATGCACTTCTTACTCTGTTATAATGATCAGTGTGATATCTTGATATAAAACTGTTGAATGTTTTACATAATGACACTTTCAGGAAATTACATACACTAATTTTATATCTGCTAAACTCTTCCCCTCCTCTCATTGGATAATGGCTAACAGCCTAACACTTTGTTAAGAACTGCTAACTCTTCTCTGTCTACATATTATCAAAAACTGCTAGCTCCTTCCCACCTGTTATATTAGAACTGCTGACTTCCCCTGCCTGTTTTCAAGAAATGCTGACTTTTCCCACCTGTTTTTAAGAACTTCTGATTATCCTTACCTGTAATCAAGAACTGCTGACTCTCCCCTCCTGTCTTTAAAGACATCAGAATTCTTTTTCCTATTATCGACAACAACTGCGTAATCTTCCGTAACCAATATCAAGAACTTCTAATTCTTTAAATGCTGAAACTTCTAGTGCTCATCTTTAGCCGCCAGTATACAGCCAGACCAGCATGTCCTAAACTTTTGGCCAAATTGTTATCAGTATATAATATAATTGGAAATAGACAGTTGGACAAGTACGTTCAGAGGAATACAGCATGTTAAAGGCAAATTTGTACATTATAGTACATGACTGTATATAAACATGTAAAAAATCAGTAATATAACTGCTTCTTCATAGGTAATTTACCTGTATAGTACCTTGTTTGTTTCATAACAAGAAATTCATGTTTGTTTTAATTTGCCAAAAAAATGTTGTAGGAGGAAATACTTGTATACCACCATTCAGAAAGTATAATTATTTTGTAAATGCGATAGGCCTACTATACCTAGCTGAACTCAGTAAAAATAAAGTTCAGTGTATTTCATTACCATATTTGCATGATAAATTTGTAATGAACAAAGTATTCCTTTCTATCTGGTTATCTATCATTATCTTTAATTTACAGACAGTGAATACAAGTGAATACCAAGCACCATGTTTGACTTGCCAGCCCATATAGGCACCATGTCGGGCCTGGGCCTGCTGTGGACGTCCTTATCTGGAGTGTATGTTTTGAAGGGAATGTACCAAACTGTTGCAGGCTCGAGCACCAGTCGTGATTTTGATGGTGAGAAAGGAATATTGAGATTCAACAAAAGGTAACCATGTTTTTTTTTTCATTTAAAGTTTTCTTAATTTATTCATTATATTCAATATTTATTTAGCTCTTCCCTACACAGATGACATATAGAGATCTAAAAGTTGACTCAGTTTCCATCACGTGTTTTGTTTACCTGTTTTGACAGTTTTTCTTGTTTTGCAAGATTTTTATCTTGTTCTCAAATTAGCACCCTGTGAGTGTTTATGAAAAATAGGAAAAAAGTGCCAAAATATTTATCAAAATAAAACATTGCCTTTCTTGAGTTTCTTGATAAGATTTTTTTAAATCAGTATGGTAGAAATAAGGCAAGATTTTTTTTAATCAGTATGGTAGGAATAAGGCAAGATTTTTTTTAAATCAGTATGGTAGGAATAAGGCAAGATTTTTTTTTAAATCAGTATGGTAGGAATAAGGCAAGATTTTCTTAAATCAGTATGGTAGGACTAAGGCTTCAGGTACAATTAGGTTTAAGATTTGATATCTAAATGAAAACAAAATCATACAGAAAGATCTAAATTTGTCAAGAAGTTCAGGAACATACAGTGTATTTCTCTCAAATTTTCAGACCAATAAGACGACTGTTCCTTGAGCTAGGCATGAATGGTGCAATATGTATAGCTGTATATAACTCATACTGGTTTGGAATCACAAACTTTGGTTGGCTACAACGTTTTGTTGACAGAGTATCAAACCCTGGTCTAGTTACTGCAGGTAAGCCTATGATTGAAGGCTGTAGCAATAGCCTGGCATGCTTTTTGCCAGTTTTTTTCCATTTTTAAAGTGGAGGGGCATAAATATTTGCTGTTGTCTGTCCATCTTGCAGTCCCGTCTGTATACTGACAAAACGGTGGACAGCAACATAGGTGTTGTGTGTCTTATAGACATGTTTCTAGTTTAAAGTTTCAAGAGAATGATAAATTTAAATATCTTTAAATAAAACATGTAGAAGAAATTCCACATAATGTCTGGAACAAACAGTTTTCTCATAGTTTTTTTTTTTCATTATCCAAAAACTTAAATTTTGCTACCTTTATAGTAAAAGTTTCCTTCATTTAGCTGCCAGCAATACCATTTCAAAAACATCAAATTATTTCTCTTGTTTATCAGATGAATCCAAATGCTTTTTACCCCTAGCATTGCTGGAGATCAATGTGATCAGCCCATGCCACAATCTGACTTAAGTTCAGATCTACCTATTTCTTATATGTAGATCTGATGACGACTGTATATGTTACACCTTCTTTATACAGTAAAAACCCTCAATTAAGACCACCATCGGGACTGGGCCAAAGTGGTCTTAATTGCGGGGTGGTCTTAATTGTGGGTATTCTTATCATTGTTTACACACGTCATGACCAGGGCCTATTTAAGTTATTTTGTATGAACAAACAATACATGTATCTTAACCTGCAAATACAATATGAAGGTATGTTATAATGTTACATCTGATGGGAA
The DNA here is from genome assembly GCF_026571515.1 of Ruditapes philippinarum. Taxonomy (NCBI): domain Eukaryota; kingdom Metazoa; phylum Mollusca; class Bivalvia; order Venerida; family Veneridae; genus Ruditapes; species Ruditapes philippinarum. Next base: position 48,476 of record NW_026857641.1, read on the forward strand.
GAAAACATATTTCTGAAGAAATTTAATATCAAATTTTCTTTGTTCTGATTTCAATAGTAATTATTGTATAATGTACATTATTCACATATCATATCAGGCATTATTTCTTCACAAAACAAATGTGCATAAAGCAACATTAAACCACTATGAAATTAACATTCTCACCTTTTTTCATTAAATATCCCATAAATAACAGTTTTTGACACCTTGTGTAATCAAGTGTCATGCCTAAGAGCAATCAAGCAGATAATAACAACATAACAACACATTTAAGATCTAGGAAGGTGTTGATTTTAATATCAGTGGTCTCAATAGTGAGGTCAAATAAAGAACAAAATAATGAATTGGGACTGAATTTGGTGGTCTTAAAAGTGGATAAGTGAGGTGGTCTTAATTCTGGATCATTTTACCATTGACATAAAGAACAGAAAATTCCGTTCTTTTAAAAACTGGTCTTAAAAGCGGGGTGGTCTTAAATCCGAGGTGGTCTTTAGTAGGGATTCTACTGTAATTTGGATTACCAGAGAAAGCTATTTTTAGCCATGCATTCAAACCAGTTTTTTCAAAGGCAATAGAAGTATCAAAATACCGTTATCCGTGGAAGTTAAACAAATTGTTGATTTGTATTAGTAAAAAAAATGTTTGAATTAAACATGAAAAAATAGAGTCACTTTTTTATGGGCAATATTGTTCTGCCAGTTAACCTGCCAGCCATGTTTGTTTTCGAAATCGTGAAAATTACCTACTCAGTATTGTTTTTCCCAGGGTTAAAATTAGAAACCATATGGCTTTCAAAATAATGAAAGCTCCCCGAGCTTTGTATTTATGTGGAGCATTATTTAGAGCTAATTTTAATCAGATTGCCAGTGCATGACTGACTAACATTTAACTTTGTTGATATAACAAATATAACTGTCAATAATTTAGAACAGCTTTAAACTCAACAAAATAATATGATTTTTGTTATATTTCAGATGAATTATCTGTAGTTGTTGGAAGTAGTCTCCTGTTTGCACGCACATGCGTTAAATGGTATCAGAGTGTCTATATTAATGTATTTAGTACAACAACAACACTTGGACTTGTAGACTGGTTAGCTCCTCATATATACTCACTGTGCGCTGGTCTCACAATCCTAGCCGAGGCTCCAGCTTTAGATGGCACTGGAAGAGGTCAGTTAGTTCTGTTAAATTGATCAGATTTTAGATCAAATATTCAAAAAATAATGAAAGTCATTGTACTCACATCACCGTCAAGGTCACACTTTGGTTAAAATTGTGTGTGTAAATTTGTATATCCAAAACTATTGAAAGAAATGGGTTGAAACTTTCAAAGCATAATAGGTCACTGTCCAATGTCCAAAACTCTTTAACTTGGATTTTGACAGAATAATGGCTTTCTTTGAATATAGAAAATTCTACATTATCTAGACTTTTGTTCTATGCCAGGCACTGAAAATAGTCGAAAATTCTACATTATCCAGGCTCTTGTTTTATTATCAAGCACTGAGAATAGTCTAGCACACTGTCCTACTGACAGCTTTTATTTAACCCTTTCCCTCATGAGCATATTGTGAAAAATGGCCGTTTTTACTGAAAAGCCTCCTGTTACAAGTTCAAACTGCTATGAAACTATGAAAAATGCTTCAATACTAATCAAACTTGGCACAAATGTTGACTGGACCATTGCCTTTGTAACAACATGCTCAGTCTTAAATTTCCTGTTACCATGGCATTGACTCGATTTTTTCCATCAAAATTTATTTCAAAGTGCTGCAACTTCTCAAGGGATCGAGATAGAGTCAAAGGCTTTTCAGCGTTGGTTACACGTAACCTTATAATCAACCTGGGGTCATTTTTAGCCTCTCACATGTCAAAAATTTTCATCCCCCTTCTGGCAACCCCCCGATGTATCTTTTGGATGGGGGGGGGGGGGGGGGCGCGGCGCCAAAAAAGTGCTCACTTTTTTTAGCAACATTTCTCAAACGAAAACATGTGTTTGGGGCCCAAATAGGACATTTTTTCACTATTTCAGGCCTAAAAAAGGGGGGGGGGGGGGGTAGAAAGTGCGTTGTTTCGCGTATATATGAGGTAAAGGGTTAATAGAACATTTTTTAAGTCACATAGGGTATGTTTCGCCTTGCTGGTAGATATTTTTTTATAAAGAAAAGTGAGGTGTTTGTTGTGGTTGTGAGCAGTATAATCATTAATTAATAGGACTTTATTTCACTTTTATCTACTTTTCTATCTATTTAAAGTGATGAGGCATGATGAAGCAAAAAAAACGACAAAAAAAAACAAAAAAAATTACCTACCGGTAATTACCGGATACATACAAAAGTTTGATATATAACTATTGAATGTAAATCATGCAATGATCTTATATAAGAATAATTGTCGAAGGAAAGAAATTTACTTAGGTGTTATGCTTTGTATTTTCATAATTATTACACTGGTTTTTATTTTCAAGTTAAATGTTTCACAGTAAGAAAAGTAATTGATAAATGGAGTTTATATTGTTAAAATTGTATTTACCTATGATCCAATAAGTAGTATGCTCCACTACTCAGTGCTAGATAGATAATTTAGTATTAAAATTAATGAACATAAACAAAAACTCTACCAAAAATGATTAACCAATGCTTATGAGTGGTTCATGACAATACATGTTGCTCATTTTGTGGGAATTAGAGAAATAATCTTATATAAAATCTTTTTTTTTTTAGAAAATTTTAAAATATGTATGCAGTTTGACCAGGCTTTACAACACAATGGTCTGGCCACATTCAAATTTTCATTTCAGTATTTCCATAATCATATTGATATAAATGATAATGAGCTATTTAAAAAATGAAAACTGGAAAAGACTTTTAAATAAATTCAGCAAGATAAAGGTTACATTTCACAATACCATAATTTTATATACATGTAATATTTATTGTGAGGGCTTTACAATATGTTTGCCTGACCAACCAACTTCAAATTTTCATCTTGTTAAGTCCATAGTTAGTGGGCAGTTACAAAGATGGAATCTGCACAAGTCCATTTAATAAATTCAGCAGAGGAAGGCTGGACTTTCACAATAATGAGCCGCGTCACGACAAAACCAACATAGTGTGTTTGCGACCAACATGGATGCAGACCAGCCTGCGCATCTGCACAGTCTGATCAGGATCCATGCTGTACGCTTACCAACCCTATTAAAAGTAGAGAAACTGATAGGGAACAGCATGGATCCTGATCAGAGTGCGCGCCGATGCGCAGGCTGGTCTGGATCCATGCTTGTCGCAAACTCACTATGTTGGTTTTGTCATGACACGGCTCATATTATGATTGGTGCTTACTGTACTTGTAAAATACAACTTGTGAAGTATTGTTGTATATGTTTACAGGTTGGTTCCACTGGTCAGATTTCAGTTGGCACCATCTAGCAGGTGTGGCAGCATTTGCTTTGATATCACACTTTGACTACAAACTGCAGTACCAGCTGGCGAAATTCAGGAAAAATAGGGCAGGTAAGAAGGCATGATTGAGGGTCAAGGTCAATTTTCAAACATTTTGTGCCTGTTTTGTTTGCTCACATAGCTTAATAAGGAGATGATTGGATTAGTAGCTATGGATGCTGGTTTAATCCTTGGAAGGTGTAGGTTCTGTGTGACAATTGATGTCTGACATCGAGTCTAATGATCATGTTAAAACTGATTCAGAAATTATGAGGGATAAGTAATACGTTACTTGTTGAGAAGTTGTGAAATTTTTACAGGTCAGTTATTTGCGTAAAAAAAGAAATCAAACAAACTTTATTTCTTTTATTTTAATCACAGCCCTAAAACTGATTTCCGCTCTTTAAAAGCCATCATATTCACACCTATATAATAGGTATTAGCAAGGTTTAAGATGTCAGCCATTTATGTAAGCAATATGCTCAATTTCTTTAACCTTAAACTTGATGGAACCAACAGTAATTAACCTTTTCCATGTTTTATTTATTTATGTTTTACTTTATTTGATCTATATTGGTGGGAAAGGCTTAACACTTTTGGTTCCAGTTACAGCAGAATACATCCAAATTTTGATGATTTTTTTATGAAAACTTAAAACTTGTTTTAATGTCAGAGTAAAAATGTTGATGAGTGTGCAGATGTGATAAAAGCTAGCAAATTTATAAATGTAGTATACTCAGTGATTTATGAGGTGAAATTTTAGTAATAAAAAAAGAAAATGTCATATTTTGCATAGTATTACATTCAGCTGGATTGGAAACACTTTGCTGAAACTAAAAGTATATTTTTTTTAAGTTTTATATTTAGAAGATTTATTTAACTTGCATAGTGGTGTATTGCTTTACGTGCTGTATTTAAAAATTTTAAGATTGTGTATATATATCAGAAATTATTCATATTGTGAGTAGTGTATTATTTAAAGTGATGTAATTATTGTTGATTACCAGGCCATGTGGTGAGCGAGGATCATAAACTACCAAAAGGAGGAATGTTTGAATATGTGTCATGCCCACAACTCCTCAATGAAATTCTCATACATGGAGCCATCGGTAAGTTTTGTTTATAATACACCTTTATTATTATTATTGTAATTTAATTCCAAGTTAAGAATATGGAAACTAATTATATTTTAGATGTTCTTGTCCTTTTTACGGTAATCATTATCTCTTCCCAAACTGCAAGTATTTTTAAAAAATATCTTTTTCTAACATTAGGTACAAAAAGATATTTATTTTCTTTATTTTTTTCATTATATCAGGTGTAGCGCTAGGCTTCAAGCACCAGGCCTGGTGGTTGTGTACTGGCTATGTTACCATGAGTCATCTGGTTCGAGCCCTAGGGCGTCAACAATGGTACCGCAAGAAGTTTGAATCCTACCCTCCAAGCAGAAAGGCTATTATCCCATTCTTATTATAAAGATGGAAAAAATATCACGACTTTTTTTTAGAAAATGGACTTGACAAATATATTTTGCCCCACTTACAGGCACATCTAAGAAGATTTATATATATTTTCTGATTTTTGTACCAAATGTTCATTTATTTTATTACCTTCAAAAGGGGTCATATGGCAAGCTCACTGTTCATTTATCAGTAAATCTTTTGAGTTCAATTTTATAGACAGATATGTACAATTGATAAGTCTTCATTAACTGTTAGCCTGCTGGAAGCAGCTGGTTCTGACCATCTGATCAGTGCAGACCAAGATCAGGTGGCACATCTGTGCTGTCTGATTATGATCTGTACTGTTAGGGGTATTCAATCATTAAATATTTCAAATTTTCAGTAAAAATGATGACTGGTTTTGTCCAGATTGAAAGATTGACAAGTTCATTTAAGATATTTGAAGTTGTAAGGATTAATTCATAAAATCTTCAATGACTTTTTTACTTATATTGTAATGTACTTACAAATAAAATAATGTCATTATCATGATAATAGTGTGATTGTTTAAAAAATGGTTGTGAAGATTTTTTTATTTTTGTTTGAATATTTTAAAGTGTAATCAGATGTGTATGATTTTTTGTCTGTAATTATCTTATTTCTTATTGTCTATCCTCTTTATCAGCAAAAAATCATTTATTTGTTGTAAGATTCTTATTACCGTTATGTTTTTGAATTTGCTATATTTCGGCTGTTATACAATAATAATATTTGTCATATGATGCGGTTCGGACCCAAATATCCGTCCCGAGGGGCGGTAACGAAGCTTGCCAAGTTACCACCAGTTGGCAGCTTCCCTAGGGACGGATATCCGATCCGAACCGCAAACATGTCAGATATTTTTTCTTGCATATTCTGCCATATTGCTTCATATTTAAAATGGTTAACCTCAATATGTTATATGTCCATGGAAATTAAAGTCATTTCATCCATAACTATTTTCGTACAATAGTGTATGAACTTGCAACTTAAATAAAAGCGGCGAAATGACGTCATCATAAGCGCATATTTCCCTTCTAAAATGACGTCATTTTAACGCGGTTCATTCATAAAGTGCGCTAAAATGACGTTGTTGTTTGGCATGCGACTCATCTAGCACCCTCCATACCAGTTGAAATTTCCGGCATGGGTAAAACTCACGGAAACGCCAGTCTGCTATGCAAGAAAAATAGTTACATATCTGAACAGATATGTATGGATTGATTGGTTATGAGAATAAAATTGAAATTTGACAACTGGTGTTACAGGTCTCATTGAGTTATGAAGATTGGGTTGTTCAGGGTTGGAGGTTAGAAGTAAATTTCTAAATTTAAACTAATTTTATTTGATTGGTCAAAAAATGGCACAGAATGTACACTGACCGATGAAAATCATAAGATATTAGACTGAGCTCAGAAAGTTTTATAACATCAAGTGCTATGCAAGAATATATTCCTCGTGGTGAACCCTTATGACCAGACCAGTATTTTGTACATGCACAGAAACAAACCTTGATTAAAACACTGCTTCAGTTGTTATTTATCTTATTGATGTAGAGATTTCTGTCTGGAGGTAGTACACATTCATCATAATGTAGGGATTAGTGTCATATTAAGTATAAAGAAAACATTCATATTTTACCATCAACTCAATACTGTCCTCAAACTCCTGACCTCTAAGGCTCTAACTGGCTTTCAATTTTTGGAAATGATTCACTATAGTCAACTCCACATTCTTGGACAGACTCAATACTTACCACTTCTACATTTTTGTATTTTGATAATGTAATTCCTTTAAATTATTTATAGACTGTCCTTTTTTCAATGCAAGGCAAGTCCTTTATAATTATATCAAAGGTGAACTACCTTTTATTCTACAATAAATGCCCCCAGGGGCCTTACACTTTGGGGTGGGTGGTGGGGGGTGGATAGGAGGAATGCTTGATGCGCCTTTGTTATCTTTTGCCGGATTATTGACCTTTTCTTTAAATTTTTATTCACGGCAGTTTACCATGTTGTTAATTATCACATCTAGTATGTGATTATTTTGCAATTTTACCACATAATTGACCTACAGGTATACTTTTTTTAACTTGTTAATATGGCCTGAACTGTTGTAGAAAAGAGCAATAATTCTACAAAATATGCATAAACATGTATATATGGTGATAATTATATATTCAACATATCAGATTTTATTGTTAATATTCATTACCACTTTGTGCCTTCTAATATATATGTGTGTGTTTGTGTGTGTGTGTTAAAATATACATTTATAGTATAGTTTTTGTTATGCAGAATATTCATTATATGTATAGTAAACATTTTAATATTATCAAAATTTTTGTATCTACAATATAATATAGATACCTTTATGAAATTAGAATAGATTCATGAATAGACAGCTAATGTAAATGCTTAGAAAGGGTTTGATATAACCCTGCACTTCAAAATTTTGCTTCACAATAAATTGTCTTTAGAAAATTTATAACTGTGTTGTTGTATATGTATAAATCTTGTGTGTTTCATAGAACATGTCAAGTTATTATGATCACCATGTTGTTGTTGTTGTTATCTGCAAAAACTTTAATGTTGATCAGCATGTGAAGTGCTGCACCTGGTGTTTTGCTTGTGGAATAATTTTGTTTTGTCAGAATTATTGCCCTTGACTTAGTGAAAATTTTCAATTTGTGTCACATGTAGGTCAAAAAGTATTTGACTAGAGTCAGAATATTGACAAAACAGTGAGTATGGGGGGCACCTGTTTCCTATGGCCACATTTTTAGTTACTTTTAACATTGATGCAAATTTGTTATCAACAGACAAGCCTTAAAATATAACATCAAGTTGTGCCATCATTGTAAAGGTAATTTGATGATCTGGCAGCTCTACTGATTCAGAAAATATACAGCTTTTGTAACCATTATCGCCAGCCTAATTTGTTAAGATGCTCAGTTTTCAATCACCTTTGTTCCCAGTTTTATTGATGCAGAAGATGATCAGTTTATACGGGGAAGTCGAAGGTCATGACTGCAAAGCGGGCCCAGGCTTTGACTTGCCTGGCTATACACTGTGTAGTTTTAAAAGGAAAATGCAAAAAAAATAAATAAAAAATATAAACAATTCTATACCCCATCAGTGAGATTTTCATTATCATTTCTAGTTGGACACTGCCATTTTTTTATACAACACAACGAATTCCGATAAAAGAACCATTGCAACTTTTCGGTTCAAAAATAATCGCCAAGATGTTTGGATTGAATGTGCATGAAATACCCTATAGCAGCTTTAAAATGATGAATGTAAAATAACAAGAGACATCAGTGATCACGTGTTGCTTCATGATAACCAATTGCATGATGCAACTACTTTGAAGCAGGAGACACAAAAATCATTAACCAGGCAAAACGTGGTTTTTTTTTCCAAGGCCATAACTTGGCCAAAAATCATTCAACATGAAAACCTGTGTAATATGCACAAGTACTTGAGCTGTAAAGTTCCAATGAAATTGCATTAGTGTTATAAGAGTAGTTAGTCCGGAGAAATTAAAATCATTAAAGGGCCAAAAAACAATTAACCGAAAAATGTTGATGAGATACACAACTACACATTATTGATCATTCATGTAAAGTTTGGAAAAAAATTGCAGATGTAGTTTCTGAGGAAAGGATGGACAGCCAGACGACGTAGAAGTGATCCCTAAGACCGTAGAATTATGTTGCCACTACTCTGTAGAGACAACACGAAAAATCAACAAAAATTTATCTGACTTCCCCGTTCAGAGGTTTTGCCTATTTTCATGTTGATAATTATGGTAGTAGCTCTGTGGTGTATAATGTATTTAGTCTAAGAGGATTTTGGTATGTCTCAAATCACACAGGTCATATGACATCGAGTTTGGTAGAACATTTATCAAATCATTACAAACATAACAATTATAATCTAGCTATTGTTGTCATCACTTTCATTAAGTTCTCAACTTTCTGTAAGCTTGATAGCTTCCCAATTGGTAAAAATTAAAGTCTGTTTCAGAATTTGTACCTACAGAAGCAAGGAGCAAACAATTATCATTTTTGTGACCAAATCATTGAATCTGAAATTACTTGATGCTACAAACACACTGGTGTTCCACTTCTTAAATGGTTTTCTTATAAATTCATTCCACTCGACAGAAAAAGAAATAACATCAGATTCCAGTTGTAAGTTATTGTAAAAACAAGTGGTGTCAGTAAGACAGCATGCACAACTATTCAAAGTGCTTGATACAAGCCTAGATGTTGGAATTATCAAAGGATTATTTTATTCAAAATAAATTAAAATCCATGTTGAGTTATAGGCCTTGAAGTGTCCTCTATGATCTCAGACGTGTGGAGTAACAAGCAAATGTGGTTGATGAAATATAAGTTGAACTCTAATAAGCGGACACTGAAGCTCAAGTAAATATGATAGCCCCACCATTACTCAGTCAAGATAAATTGACATCAAGCAATACCTAGACTTACATGCAAGAAAACTATTCTTTAACTCATACATCTTGCCACACTTAGATTATTGCTGTACTATCTGGGGCAATTGCAGCAATGATCTGATCAATGAAATCATAAAATTTCAAAAAAGAGCAGCAAGAATAATTCTAGATAAAAGTTACGATGCACCCTCCAGTGATTTGTTTAAAGAACTAAATTGGATGAGATTTGATGAAAGAATGAAATACAAAAAAGCAATCATAATGTTTAAATCTATCAATGACATACCATATCCACAATACATGCAAAGTAAATTCCAATTTGTTTACCAAAAACATGAGCGCAACTTAAGATCTACAAATAGTTCAGACATAGCTGTTCCACGACCTAAGAAAGAATTTTTCAGAAAATCCCTAGTATACTCTGGCCCTAAATTATGGAATAATATCCCTCTTAACATAAGAAAATCTAACAGTTTAGGAATTTCAAGCTTCATATCTATCTTGGCATTTCTCATCATTAAATTAATCATTTTATAACAAAATTAGAATCCAATCATTTGATGAACCACCTAAAACGTATTTCCCACTTTGTTTAATTTGATATGTACTTCTTTAACATGTATTATGCTATGAATGGACTGTAAATATTTAACATGTATTTCTTGTTCTGACAATTTCAATGTACATTGTAACACATTGTTATTGCAATTATTTTTGTAGTATTGTAGTGGTATATATTGTAAATTATGTTTTTATTAGAGGCCCACATGGAAGATTGGGAAACCAAATGAGTAGCCTCGATAAATAAAGCCTTTACTTACTTACTTACATGTTCAGTGTGCATGTGATGTGACAATTGGTAAATAGCTAAAGATAAAAATGTTCATTTGTACTTTTAATAAAGAGGAATAAAACTAATTTGTGGTGTTGTGTTACTAACTGAATCACTGTACAGAGACATCATCAACTGGTTGCCCCCCCCCCCCCCCCCCCTCTTGACTTCAGGTCTACCGAATACTGCTGCAGCATCTGACCAATAGCTTAAACTGCACATATAGTTTTTTGAAGGCCATTTTGCAAAAAATCTCCAGTCTCTACGTTGAATTCTTTAATCTTTAACAAAGACTCTTTCATTGCAATAAATATTGGGTAAAATACAAGAAACATAATGATATTCTTATATAGAGGAAGTTTATTTCAATAAATAGAGAAAACATTTTGTATTAAATCTTTGATTCAGTGATATTCTGAAGATTACCATTCATATCAAAATTTTCTTAAAATCGTGGTTAAGAGCAAAATATTATCAACCCTTGTCTGACTGAACACAATCATAATAACCTTTGCCAAACAGACATACAGTAACTCACAGTAACACCCCATCATGTCCAGTAGCAATCAATTTGACTGTGCCAATTTCTTTTTTAAATTAAAAAAAAATGGATAAAATTAAAAAAATTATGCAGACGACATTTTTAGCAGACGACAATCTTCCTAGTAATACTATGCAAAATGTTAATTTCAATAACTCTTAACCATAACAGCAATAATAATATGCCTTTATAACCTTGTACACGCTAGGGCAGAATCTGAGAAATATGACCATACAGCTGGCTAACCTATTTAATACTGACATCAATATTTAAAATAGATGATGCCAGGCAAGGCCATTTTAATGAACAAATGAAAAATACATTACAATTCTATATAGCTGTGATTATTTCCTTCAAAACTGGCTCGATATAAAACACACTTGTAAATTTTTATTGATCTAATTTTAACATTTGTTACAATAATATCTGGACCAAAGATTTATCAGGAGTAAGAACAAGGCATTAGCAGCATTTTCACTCCATAAATAGCATTGATTTTAAATGTCACTGATGTCGTCTGCGTGACTTAATTTCATTGCGGCTTAAAAACAGATCTCATAAACAAATAACACTTGTGTCTCGAAAATCTAGGTATATTGCTAGCCAAGCTGTTATTAAAGAGACAAATGCTTTTTTTTTAATCATATTTGCCCACATAATGCCACATGCACCATTTGACTGCAGGAACACTACAACCTAAAACACTGATGACAAATGTATATAATATCTTACAGATTATTTTTTAAGAAAACATAAATGTATTTTAATCCAAGTTCTACTGCAAGTTCTTTATACATGTACTGCATTGTGGTGCAATTTCCACAGAAAGATAGGTGCTGGAATATAGTTCCTGTGATTATGATAGAAGTTACATTTGTCAATAACAACGCACATTTACATGTTTTTACACATCAATCAATATTGAATGTTCAAGTTCTAAAGATCCTTGATATAATTAATCTGTGATGTTTAGGAGAATGTAAACTAGGATTGTTGTGGCTGTATGCCTTGCTCATAAAACTGAGGACATCTTGCCATTAATTCTACAGCTGCATTGTAGTTTTCCATATCTGTGAAAAAACAACAAAAACAACATAATTACAAAAATCATGAGATCTTGATCATAATTATTAGGATTCATCAAACCCCGGTATCAGACCATCCCTACAAAGTAGCACAGGGTCTTTTTCAGCTATTTTTGGAAAAGGCAAAAAGTTGGAAAATTATTCGACATTTTGGGAAATTTGAGAAATTTTATTAAAAGTTGAAAATTTATCTCATGTATACACATGTTTTTAGTTTTATTTTACATCTATCTTGTGTATACATAAGTTTTTTAATATGTGTATGATCATAAAAACTGAAACCTTATGAAACAAGTCAAAACTGTTAAATTTTTCTCAAAAGGTGAAACAATTAACTTTTTCAGGAAAATAGGTTATCTTGGATTGGGAATGGGGCCTTATTTCGGACCCAGGTGATAGTGTGAAAATGCCCTGTAGCACAGCTTTAAATTTTTAATCCTAGAAACATTGCCTGGATCTAAAGCAAGGTACAATAACGTGTTATTTGTTAACACAATTCTTTATGTTTTTGGAGTCTGTGTAGGTAAATATAGCAGGATATTTTACAAAACTATGAATTTATCTAGCAGTGTTTTATTCATTTCATTATTTTGTTGTGATTTAAGTCACATGGACCAGGGCTCCAGATAATTTTTTAGGGCAATGAGTATTTACTCATTGATTTTTTTGTGAACGAGTAAAACTTGAAATCTGAAATTTGACAGGAGTGTTTTTACTCCTTAAATTGTATGTAAAAGTATGCTTCCATGTTTATTGCATTATTATACTTGTAATACAATATATGTCAAAGTCATTTCTTTTGCTTTTTGGACTCTCTTGGTTTATAATCTTGCATTTCCAAACGGCATACGTTTTATCTGAACCTGGGGCATGTTTCTGTTGCTTATACGTGGAAGAGCTAATTATTTCATTAATTATAACCTTCGGTCGATTTTTTCGGCTGAAAATACAAGTCAATCGTTTTAACTTTTTACAGATGTTTATGAAATTGCGTCAATTCCACCACCTTACTAAACATACGATAGCAACCGATGATAGTCAGAACTACTGGAAGTTACCGTTAGACGTTGCAAAGCATTCATACGAAGTTAATTCCACCACCATACTATACATAAGATATCAACCGATGATGGTCGGAACTACAGGAAGTTACCAGAGACGCTTGCAAAGCGTTCAGACAAAATTGAAAATAAGATAATCACCAAGTTTACTTTCGGTTATGTTTACGCAAAAGAAATGTTGCTCAATGTGTAACCTGAATTTTGTGTGCGTTTTCATACGCTTAAATTTTGTTTTGAATGAGTAAACGTGTTGTTTCCATGTGTAATTTAGGCGTATACCCATCTTATCTGGAGCCCTGCATGGACACTGTAACTGTTGTATGGTGATTTTCTATATCCAAAGTTCCTTTTGGATTCTAACCCACAGCAGTTAAGAGTCAATAGTTCAAAGCCACTTGAAGTGGAGGTATAAAGATATACTTTTGCTAAGAACTTTATGGATAATTCTTTAATGAAATGTAAGAAGACAGTAAATATCCTGATTTTTTCTTACATACTTCAGAACTGACCTGGATAAAGTTTTACTCCTAGTAAATGGAATTTTGTCTTAATAACTCAAACACACTTTTTCATAACATCCTTAACTGTGATAATGTTTGAAGAAAATACTCTCACATTCAAAACAAACCTGCACTTACTAAATTTATCTGAGACCTCATCAGGAAATGTGATGTATTTACTGCACTGGATGTTGTTTCTACCATCCACCTGTCCCTGTACCTCAGTCAATCCTGACACATACTCACTCAGCTACAAAATATACAAACAAGTTTACATTATATTACAAATGTATATAAAATCATTATACACAAAGTGACAGAAAAAAAAATCACTTAATCACTAATACTGATCATTAAGTTACAAAATATTTACATTTTATAATAAAAGTGACTTTGTTTACTCTTTTAGTATGTACATGTATAACAATAGCTATATAAAAAGCTTCCTTTCCAACAGACATCATTCAACAAACAAGTTCATGTTTCAGGGGTCAATGGACCTTTCCAGCATTTATGCCAATCAGCTGACTGGGTATGTTATTGCTATCCTTGGATAATTCATTGTCCATGATTGGGCTGGTTTACACCAAAAACATGGTAAAAATGTTGTACTGTTTGTGAGCAATTAACAGAAAGTTTTTTGTTTGTTTGATTTATACGTCACACCGACACAGTATAGGTCATATGGCGATGTTCCAGCTTTACTGGTGGAGGAAGACCTCAGGTGCCCTTCCGTGCATTATTTCAGGCACAAACGGGCACCTGATGAACCACCGATGTTCCATAAGCTAGCTGGATAGCTTCCTCACATGAAAGAATCCAAAGTCCCTGTCGGGATTCAAACCCACAGCGGCGAGGGGCAAGTGGTTTTAAGTCAACAACCTTAACCACTCGGCCACGGACGCCCTGCAATTAACAGAAAGACGGGCCTAAATTTTTCACTGCTAAAAATTTGAAAGGTCCATTGAAAGAAATTCTTAACATGCTTCATCAGTAGATGTATCAGCTTTTGCTATCCAAGCAGGATATAAAGTCACTTACAGGTTCTTGCATTAATATTCTGATATCACTTCCATCACATGTTGTTAGAGTAAAAGATGTTCCATTGCTGTCCACCTGAAATATACAAATAAATCAATTAAACATCTTGAAACTGGTATCGGCTGCTGTCAGGAATGATGTAGACTGTTCAGTTTCTAAGAGAATAGCAGACAATTTCTGCTGATCAAAAGCCTGATTTAAATTTCCAGAATGGCTTCTTACATTCAAAATTTCAGTTAGCTTGGAATTTACAAGCATTGCTAATTTGAAACTTATACATGTATCTTTATTTCACTACCTGTTCCCCTACTGAAACTTAATTAACATGCTCCATTTCACTTATACAGTAAAGTGTTTAAAATACTTTTAAAGTAATAAAGATTTTTAACAAGTTACATAGTCCTACACAAATAGTTGTTTGCATAGCGCCTCAGATAATATATTGCTAACAACCATTTATATATGGTCATTTAACCTATGTAGAACCTTTAAACATAACATTTACGTGTACAAAAAATGCCAACTCAGATCAATTCCTGGACAATGCAGATCACTCTTGTTGAAATCTTTGCTACTGTCATTTGCAATGTACCTCTGCTCTGGCATGTACAGAAGTTATCAGTTCCTTGTGAAAGTGAAGGTAACTAGTACTGGTAAACTGCTTGCCCAGGAAATGTGGCTGAAATTGTGCTCTAGTAAATTCAATGTGGCTTACAGCCATGATCCATAAGGTAAACTACTAGGGCTGCAACGAAACACCAAAAGTTTGATTTGATTTCGATTTCAGACACCCCAATTCAATTCTTTCGATTCGATTCATGTGTGATAACTATTTAGTCTTTAGTTGACAATCTGCTTTGCTGTAAAAGTCAGTAGCCCTTGACAATTTTTTTTTATTATTTTTATTTTTTTAGTTGTAACAACTTATTTTTTCCCTTATTATTAGTAGCAGTGTTATGAAACTAAAAAGTGGTTTATTTCAAATTATTTAGATAGTAATTCTAATCAAACAATCTAACACAATAATGTGACTAGTAATCTTATAAATCAGACTTTTTCTCAAACTAAAACTAGGCTTTTTAAGCACACCAACATCAGTATACTTCTTTCCTTTCATGTGTTGCACCACCGCTTGTTATTGAAGCCATGGTTGCATGAAGTTAATTGTACTTAGCGACTTTGGACATGACACGCCAGCAAAGCATATCTTACATGTTACTTTGTTTCAGTTCCCACACCTTTTAAAAATTTAAGTTTTGTTGGAGTTTCAGATTTATTTTTTCTACATCGTCGTTTGAACACCATTACGCACTCACTGATTGGATGACTGAGTTTAATAAACCAATCATGTTTCTTGTGATAAAGTGGTATACTTGTTAGAGAGGGACTAAAACTAGGATTGTTTTCGTGTTAATTCTTGGTTGTGAATCAAATCAAAAATCTTATATTTGATATCGGGATGGAATTGGCCCCAAATTATGAAATAAACCAGTTTTCAATGCATTGAAACATATTGTTGCACCTCTAAGCATTAATGTTCCATCCAAAATTACATCACATAATTGATACTGCTTTTATCCTGACTAACATTCTTACCTTCTGCACAAAATTTTGTTAATGTTTTCAGATTTTTTTAGTTTCGTCTGTATATATTCAAGTCTCAAAACAAGATTGCATTTGAGAAAAATGCTATGCCACCGCATTAATACAACACTAAATAGTAGTGTAGGAACAGATTTTTTTTGTTTCTATACTTAGTACAATTGAAGATTGTCATAATGCATATCTAATTCTTATTATCAGATTAGTGGTTAAATCTACTGTTAACTCAATAAAAGATCAGAGTAGGAATATTTCAATGCACTTGAGTCTAGTGAATTTGGTGGTGAAGGTCATATTTCACACAGCCTAAAATTTCATGACTGCATCAAAGGACAACATGTAATACACTTTGTCAAAATCTAGGTCAGCTGATATCAAAGTTCACTTTTAATTTTGACACTGGATGCAAAATTTGAACAACTTTGGTTGAGTACCTATAAATGATATCATTTAACAAATATTAAAGCTCTAAGCCTTGTACCTTCAGACAATAAGATTTTTTTGAATTTTTTCTATATGTATATTTTGAAAATCAATGACCCCAGGGCTATTATTTGAACATTCTTGCTAGAGGTTCACTTCACAATGTTTCATGCAAAGTATCTAACCTCTAGCATTTGTCAATTGCTAGAAGAAATGTTTTTAAAGTTTTTACTATAAGTTTTGACTATAAGTTTTTACTATGTAAATATGAGGAAAATCAATGACCCCCGGGCCGGGCCGATTTTGACCCAAGGGCTATAATTTGAACAATCTGTAAGAGGTCTACCAGACAATGACTTATGCAAAATATCAAAGCTCTAGGCCTTTTGGGTCTTTACAAGAAGGTATTTTAAATTTTTACTATATGTACATATAGTTAAAATCCATGACCCCCGGGGCAGGGCTGATTTTGACCCCAGGGCTATAATTTGAACCATATTGGTAGAGGTCTACCAGACAATGCCTTATGCAAAATATCAAAGCTCTAGGCCTTTTGGGTCTTTACAAAAAGGTATTTTAAGTTTTTACTATATGTACATATAGTGAAAATCAATGACCCCTGGGGCGGGGCCGATTTTGACCCCAGGGCTATAATTTGAACAATCTTGGTAGAGGTCTACCATACAATGCCTTATGCAAAATATCTAAGCTCTAGGCCTTTTGGGTCTTTACAAGAAGATTTTTTAAATTTATTCTTATAATTCCTTTTGGTTGCCATGGCAACCAGATTTCTGCATGGAAATAAATTCTTTGAACAACTTTGGAAGCCCTTCACCCAAGGATCAATCCTGCCAAGTTTGGTTGAAATTGGACAAGTGGTTTTTCACAAGAAGATTTTTTAAGTTCACTATATAATCTATATAACACACACACACACAAACAAACACACACACACACGCACACACAGGTGAATCGCTATATGCCACCGCATCGCAGATGCTGCGGTGGCATAAAAATGGTTGGATTAGGAAATCAAATTAATCAATTAACAAGTGGAGCCATGGCCTTGTGGTTAATGCATAAGACCGGTTATTTAAGGACAGCTGACCGTGCGAGTTCTAAGTTCACATGTGTCTATTCTAGGATTCGAAAAACGGGGGATTTTTAACGAAAAGTGAGAATTTATTACATTTGTTGATTTTTTTCCTTCTTTGTCTATGTAAAATTTTCCCCCTTCCTCTCAAAAAAATTGGGATGAATTCTCAAAAATAGGGGTAAATCCCCTTGCTAGAATAGACACAGCTTCAGGGACATGTCGTCGTTTCCTTAAGCAAGAAACTTTACTCATTTTTTCCATGAACGGGATCGAGTGTTTCGATATGAGCCTTAGGTTCCAACACAATCGAACTAAAATAAATTTGTATTAACTTACTTATGCATTCAACAGTTGTATTCTAAATAAGGTCCCAATACATTTCAATAGTTCTACTCGGGTATAGATGGATACCGAAAATAAGCTATTTTCGCGAAAATAAGATCGTGGCTACGAAAATAAGATTTATTTTTGAAATAGTGCATTTATCTGTTGAAATGATTATGTAAAATATATATTTATGCATTCATTGAATGATTTTACATCAAATTAAAATTTCAGAACCAAAAAAATATTTAAAAAAGTGAAGTTTGAGCCGAAAATACTATCGTACGAAAATAGCTCAAATTGCCGTGTAAAGCGAAAATAAGATCGGGTCTACGAAAATAAGATTTATTTTTTGATATAATGTATTAAAATCGTATTTTTGTTTCTTAATAATTGATTTGTATGAATGAAATAATAAATTTCAGAATTAAAAATATATTTTTAAAAAAGTGAAGTTTGAGCCGAAAATACTATCGTATGAAAATAGCTTGAATTGCCGTGTAAATCGAAAATACGACCGGGTCTACGAAAATAAGATTTATTTTTGATAAAATGTATTGAAAACGTATTTTTGCTGTTATAAATGATTTGTTTGAATGAAATAATAAAGAATAAAATGTTTTGTAATGAAATATTAGACGTTTGTGCGGCAAATATGGTAAATATTCCAAATTTAGTATAGTAAGAACGCATGAACATCTCAAGATGGCATCTACGAAAATATATATAAGATTTACATGGTTCATAACTTATACTAAAAAAATATTAACTTTACTTTTAATGATTTTGCAAATAAGTTTTAAGACTGAAAAATTCTCTTATAAGACAAGAAATGTTTGTGGTGAAAAAGTATCAAAATAAAAAAAAAAGAACTATTGCAAAAACAATTACGAAAATAAGATCTAGATCTATATAAGAATTTGTACCGTACGAAACTAAAATCATAACAGTACTCTACGAAAATAAAATATGTAAAGAAATAAAAGCTGTATGAAAATAATGTTCATACGAAAAAAGGTATACATACCAAAATAAGATCTTGCTGTAAATAGTTAATACCTGTATGAAAATGTATTTTATTTATGAAAGTACTACAAGTACGAAAATAAGATCTGTAAACAGTTCAAAGTCAAAACCTGTATGAATTGATATTCGTACAAAAATAATTGAGAATATGATCTGTATGGAAATACTATTGTACGAAAATAAGATGCTATTGAAAATAAAACTATACGAAAATAAGATCTGTATGAAAATTTTGTCTGTATTCGACTAAGATTTTTACAAATGTAAGATCTGTGAAAATGAAAGTTGCATGAAAATAATATCCTTACGAGAATAAGATACATATGAAAATAATATACATGTATGTAAAAAATAATACCTGTATGAAAATACTATATATACGAAAATAAGATCCTTTAGAAAATGTGATCTATACGGAAAAAAATAAGATCTGTTAGAAAATAATACGCATGAATATAAGATCTATATGAAAATATATAAGATCTGTATGTAATAATGTCTGTTTTTTATTATGATTTACTACGGTAATAACTTAAGATCTGTGAAAATAAAAGCTGTATGAAAATAATATCCTTGTGAAAATAAGATTTATACGGAAATAACTTAAGATCTGTGAAAATAAAAGCTGTATGAAAATAATATCCTTGTGAAAATGAGATTTATACGAAAATAATTAAGATCTGTACGAAAATAATGTCTGTATGGGAATAAGATTTATACGAAAACAATATTTGTATGATAATAATATCTCTATCAGAATGATATGAAAAACGACTCTATATATGAAATAATGTCTTTATAAAATAAGATCTTTAACGAAAATAAGATCTGTGTCAAAATATATCTTTTTGATAACAAAATCTGTAAAAAATCTGTAAAAAAATAAGATATCTATATGAAAAATTGATATGATTGGTGACTATGATAAATCGCCAATAAACACCTTTAATGATGGGCTTTAATAAGTGTGTGTCAATTACGATAAGTGCGAAAATCCAATAATCCAATCATCGTATTAGCGCATTGATTGCTGCCGACAGTCATGTGCACGTGTTATACGTTGTATTATTTTTTTCCTTCTCTCAAATAGAAATATCTCATTTATGCATTATCTAATTAAAGCACTTAAAGCAATAAAGTTATATACTTTTCTTTTACTTAATATAGATATTATTTTCATATTAGAATCTACACGTATTTTCAATTATCTTTTGTATTGGTAAAAGTCATTTCCATATTGATATCTTATTTTCATATAGATATCTTATTGTTTACAGGATGATTTTGATCTCTTTTTCATTCTGAAACAGATATTATGTTCATACTAATACATTTGTTTATTTTCGTATAGATCTTATTTTAGTTATGGTATTATGTTCATACTAATACATTTGTATTATTTTCGTATATATCTTATTTTCGTAAGGATATTATTTTCATCCAATTTCATATTCATAGATCTTATAAAAAGATTTGTAAAAATCTTAGTCGAAAACATAATTTTCATACAGATTTTATTTTTGCAGAGATCTTATTTTCGTATACGAGTAGATCTTATTTTTGTGCAGATATATCAATTCATGCAGTAATTGTTTTTACAGATCTTATTTTCGTACATATAAATTTAGTTAATTGGGTCTTATTTTCGTACATGTAGTATTTTCATACATATATTATTTTCATACACTATACAGAATAAGATTTGACTATAAATTGTATGTTTACAATTTTATGTTAAATAAAAAAATTTATGTTAAAAAAAAAAAAATGTTAAAAATATAATATTTTCATACAGGTATTATTTACTAACAGGTCTTATTTTCGTATGTACATAATTTTCATACTTACGGATCTTATTTTCGTAGAGTACAGTACAGTACAGATTTTATTTTCGTACATATTCTATATGCAGTAGATCTTATTCTTGTAGTCGTTGTTTCTGGTTATTTGCGCACGGTAGCTAATTCTTGCTTTTATTTTGATACTTTTTCACCACTACCTTTTCTTGTCTTATAAGAGAAAAATTTAATTAAATTTTTACAATCTTATTTGCAAGTAATACAATTTCATAAGTTATATGATCTTATTTTCGTAATCGCCATCTTGGGTTATTTTCGCATGCCTTCTTTCTATACTATTTGGGAAATTACCATATATGCCGCACATACGTCTAATATTTCATTACAAAATACTTCATTCTTTATTATTTCATTCATACAAATCATTTAATAACAACAAAAATACGTTTTCAATACATTTTATCAAAAATAAATCTTATTTTCGTAGACCCGATCTTATTTTCGCTATAAGCTATTTTCGTACGATAGTATTTTCGGCTCAAACTTCACTTTTTAAATATTTTTTTGGTTCTGAAATTTTAATTTGCTGTAAAATCATTCAATGAATGCATAAATATATATTTTACATAATTATTTCAACAGATAAATGCACTATTTCAAAAATAAATCTTATTTTCGTAGCCGCGATCTTATTTTCGCGAAAATAGCTTATTTTCGGTATCCATCTATACCGGTTCTACTCAGTATCGCGAAAACTCATTACATAATATATATGTATGTAACTTCTTACATCTTTAGCCATTCCGAGAACTGCGACTTCTTTGCCCTGAAAACTTGGCAACATCGATGCATTCACTCTTAGTTTTTGAAATTCGTGAGCCATAGCTTTATCTTGTTTTTTAATGGGTAGACAACAAAACAGCAATATTTTTGGCGGGAGCAAGCGTTTTGTTGAAAATGAGTAAATTTCTTCCGAAGTAAATATACCGTCGATATCGTCCTCAGAGACTTCTGGTTTAAAAAGTTCATTTCACTGCTTTAAATAGTAGTTTTACCTTACTTTGAAGCATTATATATTTTCTTCTCTTTTATACAAACGTTTGCGTTGTAAAAAAAATCTTTGAAAGGCATTTAATGATTTACTGAGTAAACTTCTATTTCTTTCCCTCAACACTATATTTTTTTTGGGGATAGAATTGAATAAAATAGAAACCAAACTTGTAATTAATTGGGACAGAATAACAGTATTGTACACAGATTTACATTCGTGCGTTGCAGCACACCGCTTATTTAAGGGAATCCACCGAGCAGAACTAAATTAAATTTAAATATCTTTTTTTTTTTATTCTCGAGATTTATTAATCCATTAAAACTTTTTTAAAACTTATATCGGTCTAAAAATAAGCACAAAAATACATTTTTAATTCAATTATGAGTAAATATCTTTATTATTTTTTGCATAACCAGTTTTCGTTTAAGTGCCCCAGTCCATCAATGTAAGAATTTATAGTGTCGTGTTTTGGGACCTCAGTGGAGTTCCTTTAAAATTAAATTGTATAATTTTATCCTTAAGTTTTTACATCTTCTTAAACATATTGCATGTGCAGCTAGCCATTACACAACATTTGTTTTAAGTCCATTCACAATGAAACAGGGGAATGATTAAGCAATATATTGTTATAGTGGACACAGGCCAAAAGTTGGTCATATTTGGGAAGTTATTTTGATATTTATATATTATGGTTGACTATATTCCAATTTTTAAAGAATGCACGTGTTTTTGTCCGATTTCTTAAGTATTTGTTATCTTCCAAATGTTATTTTTTCAATGCTTGTTGATTATAGAACATAACAGAACTTTATTTATTACATATGAATTGTGCAGTTTATATGGTGTTTTAGATGTAGTATATTTATACATGTTTTTCAACATTAAATACTTACTTACTTACTGGCGTTCGCTCTTCAACATTAAATAATATGATTTATAATACTGCAAGTTGTAACGTCACTTTTCATTGGATAAACATGACGTTTATATAGTTTTTTTTATAACACGTACTGCACGTTTGTAACGTCGCTTTTCATTGGATAATCGTGACGTTTATAGTTGCTGTCGATTAATAAAAAAAACTCGCTTTATTCCTCTAAAACTGATGCTTGCTGTATTAATATTATAAATTCGTTATAAATATTTCTGACAGGTTATATGGCCGTATATAAACGGTTCTTTGCAATATAACCCTCGCCTAGCGGCTCGTGTTATATTTACAAACAACCGTTTATATAGGGCCATATAATCTGTCAAAAATCTTTATAACTAATAATATATTTACACCACAAAAAAAAAACGTAATGTAAATGCATATAAATCTTAAAACATATACTTGTTTGTAAATTCATGGTTATGAGAAAAGTTATAAAATATGCTCATTAATGGGATGAATGTGTTGTTAAATAGGTCTTCAAATTGTTGTTTATATACTTTAAGCAAACATATTGTATTTCAGTTTTACTTTCCTTGAGGAATCGATCGAAGATACGCACAAGATGCCATATGACGCGCAACGGAATAATATAAAACGGAATCTTAAACTATAGATTTAAAGATATTTAATTTTATAATAAGTCATATTGTTTCCCACATATATTAAAATAATGTCAAGAATTGACAGATTTATATATATATTTCGGTTTTTTTTTCATATCCTTTATTTGTTTTTTTTTAAACAGTTTGACCTTCGAATGCACAGCATGGTTCATACCTGTAAACATTCACAGAATAGTAGAACGCACGCACAAAACATTAACCTAGATTTCCTATGCAGATAATGTTGATAAGCCCAGCCTGTTTACATATTATCTATTCAAAATGGATTCCCTAAGGTTATTTGCGGTTGTTGTTGGGCTATTTTCACTGGTAAGATACTATCTCTAGTTTTTTATACCTAAAATAGTTTATAACATTTATTATTCTTGTATTAGTTCATTTAATACAACAAAAGTATCTTTGAAATCTTTATATTCACAAGAAAAATGATGGGAAAAGATTTAACAAATATAAACAATGGATTATTGTATATGTAGCCCAAACTTCTCTGGAAAAAGAATAAAGGATGAAAATATACTGTTTGCACGACTATAAAGATCTGTAATTTAAATCTTGATGACTTATTTGTGTGAATTCTTTTTCTTTGCATTTTCCTTTAACATTATGTTATCATAAGTATACTTGGGAAAAAAAATAAACAAACACTTACTGCCCTAAATACGCAGTATGGTTATCTCCCTTGCTTTCCTTGGGACTATCTTTATTTGTACATGATGTTTTTTAGTTTAAATTTGTAATTGAATCTTGAAAGGCAAGCATAGATACAATATCAAAGCCACAGGCGGCAGTATCAGTGTTTGGACACCCCACCCCTATCTGCCCCTGGACCCCTACTACAACCCTGAAAAAAAATAATTCAACACTCTAAGGCTTACTATAACTATAATTTTGATAGTGGAATTTTTTTTTTATATATAATTTCATCGGTGGTTTTGTATTTGGTACCTTATAGTAAGCCTTAGAGTGTTGAATTATTTTTTTAGTAGGGCTCCAGGGGCAGATAGGGGTGGGGTGTCCAAACACTGATACTGCCGCCTGTGATCAAAGCGAAGCAAATTTTTAATGACAAGGCTTAACTTTCTGTCTTACAATGGAAAAATACGTACCTACCACGCACATACATACATACATACCTCTCTGGCGTGGGTTCGATCCCCGGGAGATGCTTTGGTAGTTTAGCACGGAGGAAGGTAGTCTAGTACTGGTGTAACTCTCCAGGAACGATGGTTAGGAAACTACCCGCCTATATGACTGAAATATTGTTGGGAAAAGGCGTAATATGAAACAAACAAACAAACATACATACATAAACAAAAACATAGAACTTAATTATTAGCACATATATAATATTTTCAGGTAACAAGTACATCGGCAGGGGCCTGTTACCAGTTTAACGGAGAAGGAAGAGTTGTTTTTCCGCAGGAAATTACAATTAGTACAAGGTGAATATTTTTAATATTCACTTATACGATTCAAGATTTCATAATATATAAAGACTGATGTAGTGGTTGATAATTTGTACATGCATATCATTGATTTGTTGATTCGTTATAAGAATCTATGCATTAGTCAATTGCAACAAAATACCCAATCCATGTAATAATAGCGGGGACTATTACGTTAATTGAATCTAGACCAGGACCCAGCTTTGATGTTGGAAAGTTAAGGTAATGAATTATTGGTGAATGCCCCTTCTTCCACAGCACTAAACACAGTGTTTGGGATAGTGTAATTCTGGAAAAAAATGTATTCTGTATTTTTTTCTTGAATTACTTTGTATACTATCCCAACACTGTGGAGTCCCTGTGCCTTCTTCACTAAAAGTTGGAAACACCATGTAAAACCAACTTTTTTGGCTTCAGCCACCACCACCCCTAAAATAATAATAAGATGGAAAAAATGAATAAAAATAAAATAATAAAAAAAAGATAAAAATGATGATTATAATAATAATAAAAATAAATCCCGATCTACCCCACGGATGTTGCGGGTTTCAATGGACTGATATGCTTCCTTAAAATTGTCTTTTAAATCCTAAAGTAATGCAACGCCCAAATGTAATTTTAACTGACATTCAAGATGAGCCTTATAATGTTGACATTCAATAATTTCTAACTAGTTGCAATTTGTCGTTTCTAAGAGAAGACATAAGGCGTGATTTTCAACTACATGTGATGAATAATGAACATGTAGATGTCTTCGTGGTTTGTATTATTAATAGCTGTTGTTTTCTCCATTATTTTTACAGTGCACATTTCAAACTGTCGTTCCGTACTGTTGCCGACTCTGGGATACTTTTTTATGCGGAAGGTAGTTATCATCGTACTGATACGTATGACTTTGAAGGCTTATTCATGCGCGATGGATATTTGCACTACTTTTTGTTCAATCCACCCAGGAACAGCCACGGGACATCGTTTGGTTTCCATGGGAAAAGTAAGAAGCGAGTGAATGATGGACAATGGCACCAGGTAAAGAAAATGAAATGTTAATTAGTTGTGTGTCGATTAACTGTTAAGAAAATACATAATGTTATAAATAGATAATTAATCTCTACATGAAATTAAGTCAGAAATTCATTAAACTTTTAAGAAAATTCGTGTAAAATCCAATTAACATTAAATGTGTTATCATTTATAAGGCATCATACACATGAATGGAGTACATCATATTTACCATAAAAACTATGAATGCATTTGATTTGCGAATATGTCAATTAGCAATACATCATTTTAGGTGAAATTGTTTATCAAATATACACTTTATTTATTCAACAATGGTACATTTTTTTTCAGATCAAATTAATCTTTATATAAATCGTTTCATATATTACTACTTTTACAGTCATAATTTTTCGTTAAAAATGTAAAAAAAAAGTTTCATGTGAAATTATTCATTAAATGTAATGAGTGCATCAGCAAGTAGAAATTTAACGTTCATTTAACATTTTTGATTTAATTAAACATTAAATGTACATAACTTTAGCTGGAATTATTCATTAAACTTATTGATCACAGTTAAGGTGACATTTTCATTGAAATTGTGCTTGATTTTGAACAGTACGACTTCTGTTCAAGCGGAAGAATTCATTCAAATTACGCACAATTTCAGGTCAAAAATACTTATTTTTTTCTGTACATAATTTTTTGCTTGAGTAATTCATGCAATGAACACAAATCTTAGCTTCAAATTGCGCATAATTTCAGGTGGAATTTTACCGTAACATCGATACTGAGAGGAGGAAGGCTAACGGCACCACAGAACGTGTACACAGGACAGGTTTGAAGGTGGACGGCGTACTTGAAGCCTTCGACGATAGATACCGGTCAGATGTACAAATATTTCCACCAATAACCCTTGGTGAGGACCCGCATCTACAAGAAAGATCTGTAAGCATCTTACTTTTTGAGTTACCTGCCCCTGAATGATTTTCTATCTCTCCTTTAGATGTTTTCTACAGCAGATAGCTCATAATATAGCAGCCGGATAAACATCCTCATATTTTTTCATAAATTTGTTTCAATATGAATTCTCTTTAATCGTCATTCAAGATTTTAAAAGTTTGCGTAAAAAAATGAAGAAATTATAAGAAAGGTGGCCAGAAAGAACATTATATGTACATATGTAAAATGTTATCCGTATTTTAACACGAGTTCTACATAAAAGTTATCTTTAGCCCGTCTTAAAATGGTTATATCATTTTCAGAGCAAGTCGATTGGAAACTTTAAAGGTAAAATCCAGGACTTCGAAGAAGTTGAAAACGACATACAGTTCGGGATGGAGGAGGCAAATGTTGCTGGCGGTGCGTCGCACTGTATCGTTGTTCCAGATGCTGTGTAACTTTTACACTTGGCAGATATCGTGCAATATTCATATAACATGAACACGTGACAATCGTGCATAGAATCACAAAACTCTGCATGAGTTATATTATGCGATTTATTCAGGTGGTGAAATGGGATTGTGAACGATATATTCTTTCAAGGTAGTAGTCATGATGTAGACCCTATATTGTTTACACAATTTTAAACTTGAACATACGTCCGGACAGTAATTTGATGTCTTTCTCAGAACTTTTGCTTTGCAACTGATTCAATTAACGCATGCAGAAATGAGAGTCTAGTTTTACAAAACTTTTTATTTAAAACTTCCGGCATAAGCTGATGTTCAAATAAAAATTATATCCATTTAGCCTTGTAATCATTTCCAGAGTCCAAAATATCTATATCGTCAATAATGTACTCAACCTAGCCTTAAGTTCGTGTCCATTTTTTGTTTTTCGTCTGGCCTTTTAATTTCCTGAGTAAAAAAAATCCATTATCAAATCTGTATTATACTCCATCAAAGATCAGTTAAAATTTGGTGGTGTGAAATAAAGAAGTCATTATACATTGTTGAATACAATACTATTTCTTTTAGACTAGTCTAATACAGGTTTGGTAGTTGTGTAGAAGTCCATTAGCAAATGGTGTTCAATTAAATCGTTTTTTTGGTGAGGTTTAGATTTAAAATAGTTTGTCTAAGACAATCAAATGATAGTTAACATTTTCACTGGAACTATCATACCATTGCCTAGTGATATCACATAGTTACTATATTCTAGGACTATTGTAAAAAAACATTACATGTAAACAGAACTGCTAAAATCTTTTAATTCATTGCTTTGAGGATATCATGATACCTTACAGAGCATTCATGATTTTAAACGATGTAGTGGCTTATAAATGAGTTTAAAAATGCATAACATAGAAAACCATCTGCTGTATTCCATTACTTTCACAGTATGTGTTTGAAATATGAAATGAAGTAAAAATGAAATCTGCAACACATCAATACAGTGGACTAGAAAATGATAGAAAAATAAGCAAATTATATCAATGTTAATTAAATAAGGAGCTGTAATTGATGCATATAACTTTATACAGACCAGTGTTTAACCCTTATTTACATGCTGAATTTCTAAAATAGAATTGCCAAGGTTACATTGTTTAGAACTGTTCATCATCAATTTTGGGTATAATATCTACACGAAATTTGAAGTTGGTTAGACCACCAGTATAGTGCCTGTTTGGTAGTGCAGGCTTGTATATCTTATACTGGTTGTGTCACTACACACTTTGGTTTCTGCAGGGTAATGGCTAAGAAAGAAACAAATATGTAACTAACTTGCTTTATCAGTTTTATTCATACAATGTGATGGTAAATATATTTACATGAACTACAAAATGCCATTTTTTGAATCAAGTTTCTTACATGCAACTTATTTATTTTTAGTTCTTGTATAACCTATTGCTATCAAAAATAATTAAACATTTGTTTTCTTAAAAATGAAATTCACCAATTATATTCCACAGCATTCCTTTA
This sequence comes from Ruditapes philippinarum, assembly GCF_026571515.1. Taxonomy (NCBI): domain Eukaryota; kingdom Metazoa; phylum Mollusca; class Bivalvia; order Venerida; family Veneridae; genus Ruditapes; species Ruditapes philippinarum. The sequence goes on from NW_026857641.1 coordinate 77,172, forward strand.
TATAAAAAAAAAATCATAAAGAGTAAGCTTTTCATAAAAATTGAATTCAAGTATAAAATTATCAATCATTCCTCACACATGAAAAGTTGCACACGTGATGCATTAACAAATTACTGTATAGGTAATATGGCGATTTTTTCAGCTTTACTGGTGCAAGAAGACCTAATTCGCAGCAAATTAAATTGGCACTCCTTTTAATAAAAAACAAATTTTTCAAGAAAACTGTTTGGCATTCCATTACATAAATAGTAATTTACATCAAGAAATAATTATGCTGTAATAACATTTGTGGAATATATGTTCTTTTACGGCAAGTAAGGCTTGCACAACGGAGCGTCACCTCCTGGTAAACATCTGGTCATCCCTTCTTTTATGTTGTCCTCAAAATCACACTGACACACATCACCATCACTATACAAACAGCCTGTCTCTGGAACAATAACTGTCATATTCTCACCTTCATGCAAACAGTTGCGTCCTGAAATACAAAATAAGTATAGATTCATATTTTGTACATTAAAAAAAATTCAAACATATTCAAAACATTTTAATAAAGTGTGTCACATTTATTTTACAACTACGTGTATGATTATATGCAAAAGAGAAGAAAACTTTTATTCACAAAATATTTCATTGATGAATTCTTATCACATTATAAATATTCATTATACCAATTTCAGACAGCACATATATAGCAGTATACTCTTTTTGTCTCTTCTTTCATACTTTTTTTAAAATTACACAAAAAGCTGGTGACCGTCCTTAAAGACCATACAATGTTTGGACTATATACTAGAAAATTGAGAACACTAGATCCATCTTGTTACACTATCACAATCACAAACAGATACCTGGATAAAACCACCAACTTTTTTTAACATGGTAGAGTATCTTCCTTTCACAAAAGATTTCAACATCCCTTCCTGTTACACAAATTACATTCCATTCGCTGCTCTGATCAAATCTTGTCCTGTACAGAATTTGGAACCATAGATGGTAAAGAATTTGTACCCACGCAGTAAAGGGAAAATAATTCAGAGTCAGAAGCAATCAAATGAATGTAATATTTTATACCATTAGGACATTCCATGCAACATTCACCCATCACTGCGTCGAGACACTGGGGCACTTCACATTTAATCATCTCACACATGATGCCATATTGTGTACAGAAACACCTGTCACATTGGTTACCAGTCACCAAATCTCCAACATTAAACTGCTGGTCTAGATACACACAAACTTTCTGAAAGGAAAAACGATGTTTGTAAAAGTTTCATTTCTATAATACATGCATATTATTAGTTATAAAGATCGTTGACAGGTTATATGGCCCTATATAAACGGTTATTTGTAAATATAACCCGAGCCGTTAGGCGAGGGTTATATTGCAAACAGCCGTTTATATACGGCCATATAACCTGTCATCAATCTTTATAACGAATTTATAATACAGCAAGCATCATTTTTAGAGAATAAGAGTAAGATTTCTTCATGAATCGACATCAGCCGTGTATATAAAACTATATAAACGTCACGATTATCCAATGAAAAATGACGTTACAAAGTGCAGTATTATAAACATTACAATAAGTACTAGCAGTTACACAACATAAAAAGGTAAGAGATTCTATCTCACTCTGAATAATGCGCTGTGTTTTAACACAGAGTTCAAACAACAAATATTTTAGAATATATCATAACTCAACTTTTAATAAGGTGAATATTTGTAAGGATTTTCATTTTTGTTTATTGTTCAATTACTTATCTGCTATCCCTACATTAACCCCTTCTTGGTTTAAATATATCTATTTAAGCTTGATTGCGAAACAAGTTTGTGCAAGTTTTTTTTTTAAATCCATTATGGTCATGACCCGAGTATGGCTCTAACCCATGATCCCTGGGTTGAGAGGCAGACATCTTAACCATTAGGCCAACCCTCCCCTTCTTGATTGAACTTGTCAACTTTGCACATGTGCACAAGCACATACAGGTTAAGTGCACTCTATCTGTATTAACTTTAACCTATGTGCAATGAAATAACTCTTTGTTTTAATCTGGACAATTCCATTGACAGATTAATTTAATTTCAAAATCAAAATTCATGTAGATTCAGGTGCAATTGCATAATGGTCCTTAAGAGAAGTCAATATTGCTACGAGGGATGATCAAAAATAAACTGGACTTGGACTGTCAATTCAAGAATTTTCAACATGTCATTTAATGTGATATATCACACTTAATCGGAAAACAATACCTGTAAACTGATGCTATATCTAATCTGATAACGCAAATACCTTGTCCGTAGCAGCGTATTTAAAAACCATGGTAACGCACATGCGGCGCAGTGCACTAATTTACGCTTACATCGGGTGCTTTATAATGCGTATATTTTACAATTTGGCACATTTAGATTTCGAAAACACGCCAAAACGTCATGAGCTATATCCTTGACGTTGTCAGAAAAAAATGATTTCATTTAAACCATATTTATATTTGAAATCACAATTCAAACGTCACTTGTTAACGAAATACTCGCGTTAAAACTACGTCGTCGGAACGTCTCGAAAATCGGTCCAGAAGAACAGTTTGTCAAAAGTAAGGAGAGAAACTGTTTAAAACATAGAAAAAAGATTATAGCTATCAAGGGAAAAGTTGCAGAAAGCCACAACATAGTTTTTAAATAACATTAACAATAAGAAAGGGTAATATAGAAGTGAGAAACAAGTAAGGGTGAGACAGAAAGAAGAAATTTTCAAGAACGTTAGTCACGTCATTTGCCGGGACGTTGAAAAATGACAGTCAATTGACTGCGGACATTGTTAACGATGTTCGACAGTAGTTACAGGACCGTTCTGTCAACTCTAACTAAGGATTTTTTAATTGTTTATTCATTAATTACATATATATTACATTCTTAGTTTACAGTTGAATTAATAAATTGTAGTCTTATAGAGAAAATGTGCCAACAATTTAACAGTCACGGTTCTAAATCGGCCATGCGTTTTATTTATTTAAAAATAACGACCATATTGTTTTTAGTTGTATTATTCTTTAATTTTCTCGTATGTATGATACATTATCATTCAGCCACATAAAATTAATGCAATACATAATATAGTTCATTGAATGTGCGATTTGTCCACCAATCAAGTTACAGAATGAAAGAACGGATTTTCTTGTCATTACTGGAGCTCTTTAACATCATTCGTTCAATAACAATACAATATGATACCGACTTATCTGGACATATATAAAGGCAGTGGATCTGCCGCCATCAACAACATGTGAAGCATGTATTGGCCTTCTTCGAGAATGAGTATAAAGCTGCGCCGCAAAAAACAATATGCTTGTGACGTCGTTAACGTCGATTTTAAAGTTAAAACGTGCGCCGCATTGCTTTACATGTACATGGAAAAATCAGCATAACTTTTTTATTTGTTAATATTTCTTGTTGTTATTTTTTGTATCATTTAGGGGATAGAATCAAAATAATTGTCCGTGTAGTTTTATGTAAATGCATTTAACAGGTAAAGAATCATCTACAAAGTCCGGTTAATTTTTGATCATCCCTCGTACTTGTTCAGAAAGTCAATACTGAGAAGAAATTTTACCTTATTTTCATCTGCTCGTGTTGCTTTACAATGTATCAATGCAGCAAGGGCAATAACTCCTGCCATCAACAAAGTACAAGAACCTTTCATTCTTTACAAGGCAATGATCTTTCATACACAGGAGATCTACAATGGGAATGAAAATACAAATGTACAATTGTAATACCAATGAAATTTACAAAATTGAACAGATTTATTTTCACACGATAACAAGCTGGTAAAGTCAGAAATTTAGAAATTTACCCTTGATATAACATCCCCCCCCCCCCAAAAAAAAAAAACAAACAAACATAAATATGACCCCATATCTAACATACACTTAAGACTATCAAGGGATTATTAAATTATTTAAGCGTATTAGTAGATTTTATTGTCTTGTTCCCAGTTTAAGTTATACTAACACTTTCAAGTTTACAGTATAATGGTGACAGACTTTCCTGCTGGGTGAAGACCCCCGAGTTACTCTCTTCTGATCATATCAGGTAAAATCCGAGTTGAAGCATCAACCTGGATAATTTACTCACTATTTTTGGTAGGATATGTATGTAAAGATGTAATAAAATGCTTGTCTGCTTGAAAAAAAATTTCATCTACATTCACATATGCAAGAATCATGCTTTACAAATTATATAGATATATGTAAGAAATCAATATTCATTATTTTATATGAATTATAAAATTTACCCTAATAAATTCCAAGAAAATCCAAATGTATATAAAAACATTAAACTGACATTCTAACTTTCACCACTTACTTAAAAAGGCCACAGTAATTTACACTTTGTGTTATGTTAATTGTTTCAGATAAATAAACATGTGTTGTTTTTCTATATTTAAGTATCACATATTTAACTTCATGTATTTTCTAGCAGAATTGTATTTGAAAGATTACGATAAAAAAGATAAATATTTGCTTATAAATTTTTTATATTTTTCTTATGTACAAAACACACTAATGTACAACTTTGTTTATGTACGAGTGTGTTACTACTCTTAACATAAGAAGTCATTTTGACATTACCAGTACATATTGGTAATGGAACAAACTATAAAAGAGGATGTCCGTCAATTCCATACATTTATTTCTGGTCTTGAAGCTATGTCTCGTCTGTCACGCTGGTCTTGGTCGTCCTGTTTCTGGAGGCTTATTTGATGATTTCACTGACTGTATTTGCAAACAGTGCATTTTATGTTGATACAACATGCAGGACCATAAATTTTTTTCTACTGATAATAAATTTGGTCATTTTCTACTGAAGAAATACACACATCTAGCTTGTTTTTCTGTGTTGCAAACTTTGTACTGTTGGGGTTGTCATGTCACCAATGTGTGTTGATATACATTAAAGATAATCACAAGTCTTTAACAATATTTCAATATCTAGTAAAATTACACTAATGATTTAACTCTTAACAAGCAAAATATCTGAAATGGACTTGTCCATCTTTGGTCTTAACCAATCTATTCATCATTTTTAGGGAAAATTAAAAAAATTAGTACTGACTGAATAACAAAACAGTGCAGACCATGATCAGACAGCATGGATTCATGATACAATTAAAATAGAATCTAACCTAGTTACTTGTAACCAAGGGCTAAGAACAAAACATCATTTTGTGTAGCCTATTCAAACTTAAGTGATGGACAGGAAGCAGTCACACTCGTTATCAATTAGTCACTAATCTTCCCTGTATCACAGGATATAATCACTTGTAACGTGCATTCCATTTCCTTATAGTGTTTTAAAAATAATGTATGACATACTGTAACCATTTATCTACATTGATGTTGATAAATACTTTGTTTAAAAATATATATTGTGGCATGAAAGTGACTTACATAAGTTTGTTAAAAATATTTTAATGCTTAACCTGAATTTCTTCAATGGACAAGCCCAGCATCCATTACCTACATAACTTATGATACAATAGTTTAACTGCTGCTAATCTAAATAACTCGACAGTTCAAAAGCTTCAAATGATTATAATCATAATCCTGATTTATAAGGTTAAACTGCTGACAATCTAAATAACTCACAGTTCAAAAGCTTCAATAACTGCTGATAATCTACATACCCCTAATTTTAAAACTTGTGCCCTTATGTGCATTATTTCAGGCACAAAAAGCACCTGGATAGAATCATCAACATGCCTTAAGCTAGCGTATGAACCAATCAAAAGTTCCTGTCTGGCTTTGAGCCCACAGCAGTGAGGGTCAAGTGATTTGAAGTCAATGACCTTAACCACTTGACCACAGATGTCTCAACCTATGCTTCAAAAGCTTTAACTACTGGTAAACTACATAACTAGCAAAACTCAAGATTATCTAAATAACTCATGGTGCAATAGCTTAAACTGCGGGTTAAACTGTTCCAACTGCTGAAAATCTAAATATCTCATTGTCAGCTGCTGACAATCTACATAAAATCATTGCTTATAATTTTAAAGTGATGTCTCAGTGACCTGACAGTGATTTAATAGAAAACTGTCAAACATTTCAAGTGTATGGGTTAGGTCAAACATATTAACAGTGCAATTATTGCATTAACCAAGTTACCTGACTCTCTTTTCAAAGATCACAAATGGCTAATAATAACAGTTTATAAAGGTTATTTAAGGTATACACTTCTTTTTTTAATTTTTATTTACCACTAATAACTATATGACAACATGATTTTTTTTCTTTTCACTCAAAGGAACATAATTAACTATAATATTATACAATAACAGTAAAACATAAATGATTTTTAAGAATTATTTGACATAAACTGGAAAAAGAAACTGTTTATGTATACATCTCATAATGAACGTAATACAGATGGCATGTTATAAGAAACACGAGAAATGAATGATAAGAATTACAAAATGAATATGAGGACCAAGTTAAAACATATCTATGCAAAGAAATGCTTAAAATTCCTATTTACAAAATTAAATTTGCCACAAGATTATGCCCACATTATTACCATGCCTATACTACATGACTTTTTGTGATCTGCTTCGGGCAGAAAACCAATAAAAAGATAACATTCCAGGTAGTATTAATTTTCTTCCATAATTTTTTCAATACTTCCTTTCTTTACATGCGACAAAAGTCAGTATCCCTTAAATAAAACCTTTTTTTAAGAAATATCTTTTTTTGGTGTTTTTTTTTTGTGTATGGAAAATGAAACTGAGCAATTGAATATTTTGAAATTCACATGGTTTCATTTTACAAAAGCAATACTGATTTCCCCCGGCCCCAAAGAAAATTTTATTTATGAGTTACTATTTAGAGCCAGTACGCTTTTCACGCATCCCATATAAATCAAGGAAATAATTATAGAAGGAAATACTACCTAGACTGTTAATTGTATTGGTTTTCTGCACAAGGCACTGTGACTACGGCAATTTTACATTTTACTGAACAAAGAAAAACCTTTATACATTGTAAGTGAGACTGGCTGAGGTTGACACTTGTTTACATGAAACATTCTTTACAGGACTTTTTTTAGAGATGAACGGACAAATGACAGACAGTCGGTGGTCAGAATTGTTCAACTTCTGTACAAAGTGTTTGTTAATTAAGAAGTCAATGGCATCAGAAAAGACCTACAAATATGACAAAATCACAAACCGAGATCTGTTAAAGCTGGGTTATCTTCATTAATTTTAATAACTGATAACCAAAATGAATTAAGCTCTAAACATTCAACTGTCAATGTGTATATACAGCAAAAGTCTGTACAAGTTTTCATGTTTTCTTTTGGGTAGTCAATGTTTTAATTCAACTTCTTTAAAAAGTCATTCCCACCTAAATGGGGCACATCTCCAGAGGACCAATAGAAATTTCAAAAATTTAAAATCATAGAAAAATGCATTTAAGAAATGAGTTCTTGTTTAAGCAAAACTATGACTGAATTTTCCCCACAATATTTATATTATGTTTTTAACACATTTGGATTTGGGCCTTATGCTAGCGTATATTAGTATCTTTGTTCACAAATCTTAGAGGATTTGTAACACTTTCTTACTTAATTTTTTTTTTTAAAAAGTATGTCTCTGGAAATGAGCAGCTTTAAGTTAGAAAGTCAGAATAATATAACAATAGTCAGTGTTTCTGTTACATTAAGTAAAATGAACAAATGTCAATATAACTGTTTGGTAAAACCAGTGTCCACTGTAAATTTCAAAGAAGCCAGTAGTAAAGCAGTTCTTTGTGACTTTACTGTGTTTTCTTGTTTCACAATTATAGCCAACTGTTAATTCTGCATCAGCCAGGGCTTTTACAGGACCCTGTTGTTTAATTACAGAGAGCCCTATAAAAACCCTGTAAAAGTGTTGTAAAACTTGGTTGTCCATCCAACATAATTATATCAGTTATATCAGTCAGAAAAAGTACATGTAATTTAGTAATGTCATACTGGTACCAATCATGTCTAATTACTAGGTTCAATAATGTTTTTCTGTCAAACCCATAGTAAGTTACATGTCATAAAAAATCTGCAACATTTTTTTTTGATTTTCATCGTCAATCACAAACAGTCAAAACACTGTGTTATGTTCTGGTCAAATCCAGTATGATAATTCAACTGTAGTCAGTGATAGATGTCCCATCTCTTGTCAAATAGGTATGTAAGTCTTTCTGCCAAGTTTTGTTCTGTCTTTCTGTCATTCCAGTTTCTGAAATAAACATCTTAACTGTAAAAAAAATGATGAATAATTTCAATTACATAATTATAGTCATAAATAAAGACATTAATCTACCTGGGTTTTAAGGTGCATCAAAAACAAAATAGACAGACTATCACATTCTCTTCTTATTTTTGGGTTAGGTCACAGCATTTACTGCTAAATTTGCAACTCCACTAGTGGTGGATCTTCTCACATAGCAGGCACATGTTAGCATCTGAGTAGAACCTCTTATGTTCAGATAGAATTCAATTTTTTTTAACACACAACAGAGAAGGGCCAGTAATTCTGAGTCACTAACAATAACTCCTTAGCCACACATGGTATGAATAAATTTGGCTAGATTCTTTAATCAAAGAAAAGAAATTACACTTGTTTTAGTGTTTTAGGCTGACATGTCAAATTACAGCTTTTTAGAAGAATCCAGGTCAGATGTCCTTGAACAATATGTCACTGGCACTGTGATAGCCAAAAGTAGGCAAGTCTCAAGAAATGAGTAAATTATTTTATTCTCACCCAGTGTGAAGAAATTAATATATTACTTGTCAGTTAAATAAGCATTTTTATATGTCACACCTACAATTTATGCAGTATTTGTTACAAATTCATGAACAACTGTTGGTTGCTTTTTTGTTCTACCGTAGAAAACAATATGCGACAAAATACATGTTATATATAAAAACGATCTTACATCAGTTTTCATTTTATATATACTTATATCAAACAAGTCTAAAATGATGTTTTGAAAACAATTTTTATAATAGTTTTGGTACAAATTTAATGTTAGGCAATTTGAAAGTGACTACGAACGTGAGATTCTTTCTATCACATGACAACATAAAGCTAAAAAAACCCCAGAAAAATGCAAAAACAGTCATAACCACTATATGACACTAACATGTCATTTCTTGAATAAAGTCACCTTTTGTTTTACACATGGTTGATGTTCTACATATGTGATATTTAAAATGCCATTATACACATTCAATAGTAAATGGTGAGTGTTCAGGTATAATTACAACAACTTTCCATTTTGTAATATTTGTTTTCAATTTTATAATAAACATCACCATAGCAAGTAATCAATAACACCCTTAACCATCATAAATGTCTATAAATATCTGTTAGAAATTATTTACACTGCTCAATTTATACAAAGAGTGAAGCAGTCTTTTAATATTTCAAGCAGTTAATTTATATTCTATCCTTAATCCTTGACATTTATAATTAACAATAATTGTTCAATTGCCATTAAAATAGTCAATCTTTTGAAATAAAGAAATATGCTATTGTTATAAACTAGCAACCAAGTTTAAATACTACATTGAAAACCAGTGATGCCATGTGACCAAAAAAACATTTTTTCATATATTGCCATGTACACAAACAATCTGTTACAGAATAATGTGTCAGCATTATCATTAATAATTAAAAGTTTATCTTTGACCTTCACCCTTTTGAAATTTGTGTATAATTGGACCTATCCTGCTTTAGTTTGCAAATCTTTCGTTCAATTATAAACTTCAAAGGAACATTATGCCCATCCGACCATAAATGTTGAGTGTACAAGTTAGAGTCAAAATAACTTTTCATTTTGTAGTAATTTTGTTCACTATTATATTCAACTTTACTTCACATAATCAGTTACCCGTGTGTCTGCATTGTTTGCAATTAACTAGTAACTTAAAAAAGATAAAATGAGTGGGGCGTTTTTTTTTAATATTGTATAGTTTTTATAATTTACTCTAAAGTTTTGTAATCATTTGTCTATCACCATCATGTTAGTTTTTCTTTGAAATATATTGCTAATTCAGCACAACTTGACTAAGGAAAAGGAACAAAAAATGTCACTGTTTGGGATTTTAATTACCAAAATACTAAAATTTGAGAAAAACAACAAGTTTACAGTCTGGTTACAAGGTAAAAAGTTAAAGAACATATTACACACTGTACTTGCTTTGTTTAAATTCACATAACCATTTCAACATTGATATCTTTAACTACAAACATATACCAATACACAGTCAGGGTAGATTACAAATAAGTGTAATTGTACCAAGCTTTATACATCTGGCTGCCAAAATATGCTTTCTTGATAATTAAATCCCCTGCTACTAATGGACAGTAGAAAAGTTGCAACTTTTGAGCAGGACAAGTCCATGATATAAGGATAGCATGGTAAGAGTTAACCTTATGGTAGATTATAATTTAACATGCTTAATATGTAGTACTGCAAAATCATCATTATTTATGGGGCACTAATTTTCGTGGTTTTGATTAAGTCAATGTGCACATTTAAGATCCAATCTGTTGCATGATTGTAAGAAACCACAAAAATTTCCTTTGTGACAAGACCACAAAATTTCGTGCCCAAATAAGTGAGTAAGTAAGAGAATTTTGCAAACATATATATTGTGTTCAAAGGACAGATATATATTTGATAATGTATTTTATATAAAACAAGCAATTATCATAGTATTGCAAGAAATCCATAAGTCCCCTATCGGTTAGAACCCCAGCAACATTCTGAAGGGCGGTTGGTCTTTAAATTATGCCATTGAATGAATGACATGAATAAACTTAAATCTTTTGAGTTCTTAGTTTGTCTGTATCATAGTAATGTGTTAAGTTTAACTAGTTATGTTTATAGAACAGATAATCAAAAGATCCAATTTTCTCAACTTTTCTCTATTTTATGTAAATTTGTTGGAAGAGTTCCAATGTCTTTAAAAGTGATCTCAGGAAACAGTTTTTAGAAACGGACAGACAGACCAACCAACAGAGACTCTGAGGATAAATCTTTAAACATCCCTAGTTGTTACCAGAATGTTACATTTTTAAAAGCAAAATTCTTAAACTTAAGAGGAGATGACTCTAAAAAATAAAGGTGCTAGACTTATGAACATTCTCATACATGATGTGAGTGTAACAAAGAACAATTATTAAAGAAGATACCATCTATAGTCACAAAGAAGAAAAGTGAAAAAATAACAATTTTCAAATATATCATTTATAGTAACAAAGAAGAAAATTAAAAGAAAAATTCAAGTAAATTTCAAATTCAAAATGAAAATAATCATGGAAACCCATGTCTTATAAATCTAATCACATATGAAGTAGGTGTTGATAATGAATTTCTTTTTTAAATTTGAAGTAAATCCATGGAGAAATAAGAAAATTAAAGAATGAGTAAGAAAAATTCAAAGGGTAAGGAGGAGATAATTCTGGAAATACGGACGCTAGATTATAACCCTTGTCATATTATTATGATGTGGGAATTTGAAGTAAACTGCCATCTACCCATATCTCAAGTTTCATAAAAATATTTTCAGTACTTTTTGTGTTATCACTGGATCCAATTTATGTGTTAAATTAGCCATATTTTCAGTCTATTTGTTGACATAGCAACCAAAGTTTTCAATATAGGAAGAAAAGAAAAAGAGGTGAATAATCTCCAGACTGCCATCTATCCATATATCAAATTTCATAAAAATATTTTCAGTACTTTAAGCGTTATCACGGGATCGAATTTTGTGGACAGACTGACAGACAGACAGACGGATGTCTGACCGAAATGGAATAAGGGGCCATTTCATGTTATTTTCTATTGTTTAAAAGAGGGCCATGGCCCCTTTCTCTATTGTTACGGAATGAACTCTTATCATTCTCTTTTGTTCTGTTTACAGTTAGATGGCACCCTACCTTTCCCTATTCAGTATTACAGACAAACGAACAGAGGATAAACTTCAAGTCCTCTCCGGTTAAACCGGTAGGGGACTAATAATTGGTGAAAAATGTGCACAAGGACAAAAATGTGCTTTATATGTGACAAGAGCAAAATATGTGTTTGTTAATATTGTATATATTAATGTGAAATATATGATTCTTTTCTGTTGACAGAACAAAAAATAATAGTATTGGTTAAATATGTAAGTAAGAGTAATGAGAGGTGATTTTATAAGAAATTTGTTACACAACTTAATCATATAAATATTCAAAACTGAAACCTACCTTTTTTACTGTGATTCTACCCTCTGCCTCTTGATACCATCTATCTCATTCCTCATAGGCTCGGCTTCCAGAACTTTCATACGTTGCCCGGCAACACACTGACCGTGAAGTACATCCATAGCTAAACAAGCTGATTCTTTGGTAGCATATTTAGCATATCCAAAATTCCTTCCTATAATGATGTAACATAATGGTAAATCATACTGTAAAAGCTAAACCAACCAGAAGCTGCAAAAAGGTTCAGCATACTGTCTCAAAGCATGACATATACTGGCTAAAATCAGGCCGTTTTAAGCAATGAAAAACTCAGCTGCTCACAAACAGTATCACAAACAAAATCATGTGTTCTTTTGTGTAAACCAGGTCAACCAGTGTCTGTATTATCCCAGTGTAACAAGTGGATAGCCAGTTAGCTTATTTACAATTACAATTTACTAACTGTAAAACACTGGAAAGGTCCATTTACCTATAACCTTGACATTAAAGTGGGGAGTCTAGGGGGTGTGAGGAGTGTTGCACCTTTTTATTATCCCCCATGTAGATTCAATCAAACCAAACCTGCAACTTTCATGTAATTATGTTTATTTTAAGTTGTCACAAAGATATTTAACCAAACAAAAAGATTTTCTATTCTACTTAACTAACCAGTTATCATGTTAGTGTACCGGTTGGTTTATACAAAACTTATTTAAGTTTGATTGTGTAGGAAGCTATTAGCTTATAGACAAACTTTCCAAACCATTCCTGGACCAAACCAGTACTGAGCAATGAGTGTAAAGTTTCTTGCTCAAGGAAACAACTACTTGCCCCTGACAGGGTTCGAACCCATTCGGCTAGCAATCATTAGATTACAAGTCTGACACGTTAACCACTCGACCATGCCACCACTCATTAATGTACCTGTTGTTACAGGAAAACCGTTATCAATATCAACATATTATTTTTTATTTGTAGCGTGTGTGTATGGACAAATAAATCTTTATTCTCTATTTGACAGTAATATTACATTTATAACTGAGGGATCACTTTTTTCCCAAATATTGATTTGCAAACCTTGCATATTACTAATGAGATAAACATTTGACCAAAATATAATGAACATCCTACAAGTGGTTTAAAAGTTTAAGCTGACACAAACTGTGACCTTGAACTGATGCATCTGAAATGCTGGTTCTATATGTTGTCTTTATGACATAAATATCTAAACCAAACATCATCAACATCATAGTATATGTGTAGGCTCAAATATTTAAATGTCTGACTATAATGAACGTGAAACATGTGTTCTTAATATTAAAACACAAGTTAACATTTTACCAAGTTTTCAGATATCTTTCAACTAGTTTTAAAGTAAGAGAGTGAACCAAACTATGCTGGCTATGACCTTTAAACTTTGAAATTTAAGTTGAGTATCTGAAACCTTGAATTCTCTGCAAGATGAACATATGAAATTTTTTTTATTAATATCCTTCAAGCAAATTAACAAACTTTCAAAACCAAAACAATCAGGTATAGTGTTTTATAACTCCTGCATTTGTCTGAACCAATTAAAAACTAAATACACTCATGTATATAACAAAGCAAAATGGCAATGCCATGAAACAAGGTATTCGAACTAGAAACTATTTTTTCTATTTTTAGTAACAGTGACCATGAACCAAGGAGGCCCAAAGCAGTCCTATCATAAGTTTCAACATAAGCTTGCAATATACAAAGTTTGATTACAGTATCTCATTCAAAACTCCAGATCTTTACCGGAAACCACCTGTGACACCCACCCAAATGTCTGACAGCTCATTATTCCCCAATCTAAAATTTTTAAAATTGAAAACCTGGTCCATAAAGAGAAATATTTTCATAAAAAAAAATTTCACAAGTGTCCTCTATAACTCACCTGACAGTAAAAACACCTCTATAAGGTTGCCAAACCTACTGAACGCATCCCTCAATATTCTCTCCGGGACAGCCGCCGGCTGACATACTATGAACAGACGCTGAGCGGTTGGCGTATCTTCTGGCACAAGTGGTTTAGGTAACGGTAACTTCAAGTTACAATAGGTCACACGTTCAACTGCGTTGCTGTCTTTTGGTGGTTGAAGGACCAGTCCTGGGTTGATACCAGCTTGTTCAAGTACTTTCGCAGCCTAATTAGTAAGTTAAAAAAAGTCAGGCTTAAAAAATATATTTTCAAAGGCCAATGCCTTCTTTTAGTTATAAAACAAAATATAAAAGTAAAAAAAAAAATTCTTTGCAAACTACACAGCACATAGATGCCCCCACATTCTACAGTTTTGTCAGTCTACAGACAGCATGAAAGTCAATGGCAAATTTATATAAAATCTGCCCTTAATCAAAGTCTTGGTCACATACCTGTACTATGACCTTGGTGCAAGTTTATATTTTTGACAGTTCCTGAATGAGAAATGAAGTGGTATGCAAAATCTTCACTAACTTGCATTGAGGCTCTGATGAGCAGAACAGCTTTTAAGTTTTTTCCCAATTGGTCAAGCTTAACAGGATACAGATAACAAATCAGCCTAAGAGTGCCATAAGCTTTAAATACATTTATATGTTTCTGTTACATGTATTTTTTTAGAGGTTGGAGCAGGGCAATGTTATGGTGTACAGACAATTTACAAATCATGCAGCAACTTTTCGGCTTTACCAAGAAAATGATGAAAACTGGCACATGCAGACTGGCCTGGCTCTAAAACTGCTGGAATAAGTTACACAGCAAGTTAAGGATTAATGAAGGAAAACTCAATCACCTTTTAGACACTTTTTCATAAAACAAAATTATAAAATATTTTTCACATTACCTGGTGCTGTACTGAACTGGAATCCATCAAAGGTTCTGGTCCACCTCTGAAATTTCCTGACCTGATCATACAAATAAAATAAAATTGTAAGCTTAAATATTGAGACAAGAGCGATCAGTAATCACATGTGTCGCCTCATGATGGCCAATTTCATGTTGGGACAAATTTTGTGACAGACGGACAGACAGACGGACAGTGCACAACTAGACTAACCACTTTGTACTGATCATTCCTGTAAAGTTTGGATAAAATTGCACCAGTAGTTTATGAGGAGTAGTCCGGACAAGCTTTTGCGTATCTGGCAACACACAGAAAAAAACACCTTTTTATCAAAGGGCCATAACTCGGCCAAAAATCATTCAACCGGAAAACCCGTGCAATATGCGCAAGGACTTGAGCTACAGATCAATCCTCTAAAGTTTCATTGAAATTGCATAAGTGGTATAAGAGAAGTAGTCTGGACAAACTTTAAAAATAAAAATTATTAAAGGGCCATAACTCAAACAACAAGAGCTGTCCGTAAGACAGCGCGCTCGACTTTTTTATTGCTTGCCAATAAAAAAAGTTTTTGCAGTAAAAGGCAATACAAGAATCTCTGTATTTTTAAAGTGAACAATGGCCATGAGCATTAAGATATTTAGTGAAGAATTATTTTACTGAATTGTGCTTGCCTATAATACAAAACATTGACAGTTAAGGGCCATAATTCAAATAAAATCTTTGACAGAATTACCTTCTCCTGGACATGTTTGGGAATCATGATTGTAAACAAGTATTCCAACTTTCAAATTAATATCTCAAACAGTTCAGTCAAAAAGTGGACTGGTACTAAAAACTTAACCAAGATTCTAAGTCGATAAAAGGCCTTAATTTTTAAAACAAATCCTTGACAGAGTTACCTTCTCTTGCATACAGATGGGGGTAATGATGTGAAATAGCATTAAAAGTTTCAAAGCAATATCTCAAAGGGTTAAGGCAATAAGTGGATTTTACCCATATTCAATGTATTTTCTAAGTCAAAAAGGGGCATAATTCTGTCAAAAACCTTGACAGAGTTATGTCCTCTTGTCTGTTGATGAAGGTCGTGATGGTAAACAAGTATGGTCAGTTTCAAAGCAATACCTCCAATGGTTTTGAAATAAAGTGAGGTGGTACAAAAAACTTAACCAAGCTCAATACACTTTCTAAGTCAAAAAAGGGCCATAATTCTGTCAAAAACCTTGACAGAGTTATGTACTCTTGTCTGTAGATGGAGGTTATGATGGTGAACAAGTATGGTAAGTTTCAAAGCCATACTTGAATTACTTCTGAAATAAAGTGGGGTGGTACGAAAAACTTAACCAAGGTGTGACGCCAACGCCGACGCCGGGGCGAGTAGGATAGCTCCCCTTTTCATAGAAAAGTCGAGCTAAAAATCATTGAACCGGAAAATGCTGACAATATGCACAACTAGACTTGGTACTGATCATTCCTGTAAAGTTTGGATGAAATTGCACCAGTAGTTTATGAGGAGTAGTCCGGACAAGCTTTTGTGTATCTGGCAACACACAGAAAAAGAAACCTTTTTATCAAAGGGCCATAACTCGGCCAAAAATCATTCAACCGGAAAACCCGTGCAATATGCGCAAGGACTTGAGCTACAGATTAATCCTGTAAAGTTTCATTGAAATTGCATTAGTGGTATAAGAGAAGTAGTCCGGACAAACTTTAAAAATAAAAATTATTAAAGGGCCATAACTCTGACAAAAATCATTGAACCGGAAAATGCTGACAATATGCACAACTAGACTTGGTACTGATCATTCCTGTAAAGTTTGGATGAAATTGCACCAGTAGTTTATGAGGAGTAGTCCGGACAAGTTTTGTGACGGACGGACAGACAGACAGACAGACAGACGGACAGACAGACGACGGAGAAGTGATCCCTATATGTCGCCACTACTCCGTAGAGGCGACACAAAAATCCTGACAATATGCACAACTAGACTTGGTACTGATCATTCCTGTAAAGTTTGGATGAAATTGCACCAGTAGTTTATGAGGAGTAGTCCGGACAAGTTTTGTGACGGACGGATGGACAGACGGACGGACGGACAGACAGACAGACAGACGGACAGACAGACGACGGAGAAGTGATCCCTATATGTCGCCACTACTCCGTAGAGGCGACACAAAAAATGTGCCCAAGATTATCTGTTTTCCAGAGTTCAAAAATAATGCCCACTCTAAATACATGTTGTATGTGTTCTGTAATATCTGGTTTTAAGAAATTTGTTATTTATATTTTACTTGTGGTTTTATCCCAATTTCAAAATATTCATTCAAAAACTGTTTACAAACTTAGGTAAAAGATGATACTTGGATCATCAAGATACAATATTTGCAATGTTAAGAAATCAAGGACGTGAAGACCAACCTGGCTCGATACTGGTCCCTACAAATGTCTTACTTTTTTTTTCCAGGCATTGTAAGGGTTTACTTTCATTTGCAATATTGACCATTCATTTTTGCAAATTGTTTGCATTTGCTTTTTAAGAACTATTTAGGTGACTGGTTAGATTTTTTTGTATTGCAAATTGTTTGCATTTTCTTTTTAAGAACTATTTAGGTACCTGGTTGGATTTTTTTTTGAGTTTCAAACCATTTCTGCATGTCATTATTAACAATTTGGTGCTTTTTCACCTTCACTTGTTGGAGGCTTAAGAAAATTATTTCTTAGCAGTATTAAAGGAACAAATTTGAATCTCATTTGAACATCGTTTTAAAGAAATCTCATTGGTATCTTCAATTGTCTAAAACAAGGAGCAAGTAATAAAATCAGTGTGACAGCATACTGTAGTACAGGTCCATGGTTTATATTAAGTTGTAAAATTGTTCATAGTCACACAAATAGACAAGACAAAAAAATTAAGACCCAAATTTATAAATCAATAGTAGGTCAGGAAAATATTTATACAAATTTTTCCAACAGATTAATTTGTGAAGACTCTTCACAGCTCTACAATGCTAATATAAATAGATATAATAAAAATCTTACATGAAACCTTGGTCTTGGCTACTGTGACCAGATCCCTCAGTGAACTTCACGATAAGCCGACTTCCAATCGGGTACTCAAACCCATCCAACTTGTCCCTGGCATAGGCTGCACACTGAGGAGTTTGATAACGGACATATGCTAGACCTACAATTTATTTATATTTATGTACTTGTCTTAAACATACACTAGACATGTTGAAATCTGAACTTGAAATATATATAGTTTTGTTCAGATCAAACACGTTACATATTAAATTTGCAAGAAAATAAATGTATGAAATATATATGTTTGTCTTGAAAAAGCACGAAACATGCTTAAACCTGAAGTTGAAGACTAGCTTGAAATACATAGTTTTTGACAAAACATTTTTATGTCTTAAGTAACATTTATGTTTATCACTAATCAACTAGTAAAATACTCTCACTATTAAACTAAAAAACATAATATTTAAGTGAGCAAGTAACCTTTACTATCTTGTTGTATTTCCTTTGTATGACTTGTAGGTTGCATCTTCGAAATTCTAAATTGAGGATCTATATTGAATCCAATTTGACACCAACACAGAAGTGTTAGAGACAGCCTTATTATTCTAAAGATAGAGAAAATTTAGTTTTGTTGTTGGGTCTTAAGTCACACCAACACTGTATAGATCATATTGAGACTGGTGGAGGAAGATCTCAGGTGCCCCTCTGTGCATTATTTCAGGCACCAAGAGGTACCTAAGTAGAACCACCAACGTTTTTGTAAGCTACCTAAATATTTTCCTCACAGGATTTGAACCCACGGTGAAATATGTCAAGCTATAAATGTATACTAGAACAGAAGTAACAAACCTGTCTGCTCATTGAGATCACAATATTCTAAGCCAGGTATCAAGTTGAATAGTTTCTGTAGATAGTTCTGTGTCAAGCCAAGTGGTGCCGTGACCAGGAGACGCTGTATGTTGTTGTGTTGATGATCCTGGATCATTGAAAATGGGGTCTGTTCAGGTCGACTAAACACACTACCTGTGTAAACAAATTAAATGTATAATTAAACTCCATATGCTCGAACTCGAATCGCTCGAATACCTATAAAATTCATCCCATAATAAATATATTAATATATTTTGAACATTAAATATAAATTTGTTTTAATTGAGTAAGTTAAAATTCATTGTAATCACACAAATTAAAATTAATTGTATTCAAGAAAGTTTTAATATTTAGTTTAATCAAAGTTTTATCTATTGTTATTGAGTAAGTTAAAATACATTTTAAAAGAGAAGGTCTAAATTATTGTTTTTAACTAACAACTAAATTTAAGTGACTGGTAACCATGAAAGATCTTTGTGAGGGTGTAATATACAATACATTAAACTTTCCCCCATATAAATGCTGGTCTGTTCTTTTAACTTTCTCTTTCAGGTACAATTTAATCAGATTATACAATTATATTGTTTTCTTTACTTTGTTGAGGTTTGAGTCATACCAACACTATAAGTCATAAAGACATTTTCTAGCTAACTGGAGATGGGAGACCTCAGTTGCCCTTTGTTTCAGTCTTTCAGTCATGAGCAGGCACCAGAGTAGAACCACTGACCTTCGTAAGCTATCTGGATAGCTTCCTCAGATGACAGGATTTGAACTCACAGCAGTGACAGGTAAATGATTTGAAGTCCGCAACCATAACCACTTAGCCACAGACGCCTATATTTTAGATTTAATGAAATGTTCAAGTACTTACTATCACTGTATCTAGATCTTCCATCATCGGCAATATAATCTTCACGTCTGTCCCTTCTACTGTCTCGATCATCTCTATAATCATCAAAACCACGCTTCAAACCTAAAAACAAAACCAACATATTTATTCAATGCTAATTTTAATTATTCTACGATGGATTTTATTCCTATTAATATCATGGTGCCTTATAATGACAAGGGAAAAATAGGTAAATCATGGGAGTTTGCAATTTTCGGAAAAAATATATAAAAAAATTGTACACAAATATTCGCCTTTTCAAATTTACAGTTTACAAAACTAATATTTTACACTTTACAGCTCATAAAGAGATTTTTCTAATTGCTGTGCAGTATCAAGAACCTGCTTTTTTAAAGAACTATCTTGTGAAACAAAGCTTCTTTTTGTTAGCTTATTTCATCAGGTTGAATTTCATCTTTAACAACAATAATTGTCCATATCAGTCTGATTATCAAAGACTTACAGGCATGTTTCTTATTGTTAGCTGAAAGTAGAGCATTTATTTCCATTATCATTTTGTTCCCAATAAACCTAACAACCTTCTCATTTTTTTCATCAAAATTATACACAACATAATCTACTGTATCAAATTATTATATTGTAAAAAGTGGTATGTAAAACTGAAACAACAAAAAGTTGTACAAAGAACACTATATAAAATACAACCTCTATCCCTGTCCGAATAAGGATAGCCTCCTGGTGCCCCGCTACCCCTCCTATCCCTGTCTCTATGTTCGTAGCCTCGTGACCCACGGTCATCATACGAGTCTCTGTCACGCCCATCGTGATAGTTACGCGAGTCCCTTGCATATCTGTCAACTGTGTCTGAAGCTTGTTTCTTTGGTTCCGCCCATTTCGGTTTAAAGGCTGAAATAAGAAAAATATATCACCATGTTTAAGTTATAAAGGCTACACAAAAATAAGATTAAATTAGTTGGATTTATGGTACAAGTATTACTATACTTTCTATAAGGACACCAGTTAGGAAAAACATTCAGTTCTATCTGACACTGTTGATCACAGTTTTCCTTTCCCGTGTCTACCAAAACCATAATGACACCTGTCTATTAACTTATAGCAGCTAATAAACACACCAGTTACCATTGAGATCCTGTAAGCGATAATCCACTATAAACATAATACTTCCTTATCAGAGACATCTTAAAAGCTAAATGTTACTTTCATCTTTAACTACTTGTATTTACAATGGCGAAACTATGATTCAGATAGTGACGACAGATTTAAAGTGATTAACTTTAGCAATGAACCTAACTCATTTATGAAAAAAATTCAATTGTCTGCTAAAAGCCTTGCTTAGCTCAATAAGGGAGAGCATCTGATTAGAAATCTGAGGGTCACTTCTTTGATGCACTGGTGAGACGTAATTTCTGTAACAATTTATTTCACAGACATGTAGTCTTATCAAATTAGTAAGGTAATTTGTCCTTTACAACTGATTCAGACATCATGTGGGATAACTAGCCGGTCACTTGCAGGGAGAAATAGGTCATAACTGGTTAGTTATCCAGGAAAGCTGGTTAGGTGGATTGACTGCTAAGATATGACAAAAAACATGCATTATGAATTGATGTAAAACAGACTGTAGCTATTCTTAGAAATTTCAAAAGTAAAATATTTAATAATATTAGGATAGAATGATAGGATAAAAGTAGTTCTTACATGGTTTACAATTTTCCATTGCAATTGCAGCGTGGTACGGCCTGTGGAACTTTACATAGGCAAACCCCTTAGGGCTACCAGTGTCCTTGTCACGTAATACATTTACACTGGCAACATCCCCATGTTGCTGAAACAGCATTAAAATGTTGTATTTTACTTTAAGTATGTGCATGTACATGTAATTATCTGTTACTCTGCTGGTTACAAAAATGACTGGACTTTGTCACCAGTATACAACCAGGCAAGCCTACATGTCTGTGCAGTCTGACTTGGTGTTATACTGTAAATAATGCAGTTACTTAACATTGAAATCTCTTCAACTCGAAACAGTCTGGTCCAAAATACAAAGCATACTGTAACCCAACGAATATTCGCGACCAATTAATATTCGCTTTATTCGCGGATGGCCACAAAGCGCGAATATTTGTTTGCGCAAATAAGTCCGCACGATTTCGCGAATAAATTGGAGAGAAATTTTTATTTTAGACGTTTTTCATGCAAAGCTACTTGACCGGATATATTCAAATTTTACTGGCACCTGTTAGGAAGTAATGAATTGTTATGAATATTGCCATAAAGCAATAAAAACACAAACTAACTTAACTACTACTATTTTATGAATATCAAAAAAAAAACCCTAAAAAACTCTATGTCAATATAGCAATCAAAATAAACATCCACATTTTAATACTATTAAATATAATAATAAATGTTTGAATAATCGTTTGACAAAAGTGGGAAAACTATCGAGCATCACAAAAGGCTATTGTTTTTTGGATCCTATAAAATAATTGTTTGAGTGAATTGTTAAGACAAAGGTGGTGTAAACATATCGAGCATCACAAAATGGTATTGGTGTACATAATTACAAACAGTGAAATACAAAATGGTTTCATACTAGTATCGATTTTTACCCGTCAAACAGCCTGTATAATAACATAATTTTCTCTCCCTGATTGGAGAAGGTATTTTTTTTATGAAACGCTTAAATTGAATTTCTTAAAGACTTTTCTAGATAAAGTGTGTTTACAAAATATAAATATGTTATAGAAATAACGACATGTTTAGAAATGAAGACGAACGATGCGTACATGTACATATATAGAGAAAATGTTTTGCTGAATTGTGATCACAATTCACTTACCAATACAATATAAGGCTAGCGTATTGTTAATCCCATTTAAGACACCAATAATGACCTCAATTATTGAAGATTAATAGTCGGCTAATAGATTTTACGGCCCCATCGGACTTTCCAATCCGCGAATTTTTATTTTTCGGAAATCAAGAAAACGCGGAAATTAATATTCGCGAATATGTCCGACCTCGGCAAAACGCGAAAATTTGTATTCGCGAATATAAATTGGGTTACAGTAATAAATTTATTATACAATTTCAGCAGGTTTAAATATTAGTTATTTTTCTGTATGGCTTAAAGTCACAACAAGGTGCTAGATCTAAGGTGCCCCTCATTCATCAACCTTCCATAAGCTAGCTTTTTTAACTTTTTTGTTTCAGGCACTAATGGGCAACTGAGAAGAAGCATCAACAATCGCTTAGCTTGCTGGGTAGCTTCCTCACATAAAAGAATTGCTGGGTAGCTTCCTCACATAAAAGAATTCAAAGTCCATAGTGGCATTCAACCCCACAGTTGTGAGAGACAAGTGGTTTGGAATCAACAACCTTAACCACACAACTAAATACACCCAAAATCTACAAGAAGAATCACCAGCCAGATTTGAATCTATAGTAGTTGAAGACAGGTAACTAAGTCAATGATATAAACCATTTGGCCAAACATGTCCATGATGAAAAAATTAAAACAGTTTGATGAATAAGCCTTTATTTCTCTTTTTTTTTATAAATATTGACATTATCTTACTGCAATAATCTGCACAAGGAAAGAAAGCTTCCTGTTTTAACCCTGTTCTCATGAAACCAAAATAAAGTCTCACGAACATGAAACATAGCCTTTAAACAAGTACAGTAAAGACTGTCTTAGTGACCCCCTGTATATAGCGACGTTCTGTCTTTAGTGACCATAGTTTGGCGCACCGAACAGTATTTGCTATATAAATGGTCTGTATGTAGCGACTCCCTGTCTAGTTCGTACAACAACCATGATTTAGTCACCCGTTACGGTATACGAGCCGTGCAAAGCGACTTTTGCAAGGGCTGCAGTGCTTGAGCTAGGGGGCGACTTCGGCGAAGAAGTTGCCTTCGGATCAGCGACTTCGCCTAAAACAAACTTCAAAGCGATTTTGAAGTCGCCCGATTTTTTTAATGATCTGTCATACTTATTTACTCGGCTAGATCTGTTAACAATTTGTTTACCTCTCAATTACAACCAATTACCGTTAATCTGCTCGTTAAGAACGCGTGTCAACATCAACAAAGTCTAATACACGCCGCAAGGCAAGAGTTCACTATGTATATCTCTCTCAGTTTGTATTCATGCGATTGACGAATCAGAACGCGCGTTGTATCTACGGCAGTTTGCATTGATCAATCGGCAACACACTTATACACTGTGGCTGTTTGTTGACAGTAACACAAAATGGCAATAGATTCAATCAATTTTCGCTGATTGCATGAATAAAGACACTTGCATATACATAATTGCTGCGGTGTTTTGGCAAGTAAATATAAACAATGCCCAACGTCTTAAAGGTATGTTCGAAAACTTGATTGTTAAATTTTTTTCAGAGCACTAATCTGTAGAAATTATGTGAAGATTTGTTTCTAATGTTTTATTGATACTTTGATTTCCGTAAAGTAAACAGGCTGATTATACAAAATTAAATGTCTCTTAACATTCTGGCTTGTGGGCAATCGCTAAACAAAAATTATAGACGATGACCAGCCTGACTCATTGCCAATATGGCAAGTGGCACTGCTCTATCTGCCCTGCATATTGTTACCAACTAAACATACTCACTACATGTATACAATATATGTAAATATTGTGTTTGCTATTGGTATACATTTATGAAAAGTAGATTGATAGTAGAATTGTTTTATTTGAGAGGTGTTTCTTATTTCCTTTCTGGTTTATCCCTAGCTTATAATTCTCCAGATGACGCCTAATATATCTCCCAACTGCTCCCTAAAGTCTCGAATATATCTGAATTATGTAGAGACTGTCCACAGTGACTCCCTGTCTATAGTGACCTTTTTTCTATTCTCCCATCGAAGGTAACTGTAAACAGTTTTTACTGTACTACTGATAACAATAGCAGAAAAAAAGTACAGCAATTCTATAAATGTATAATATGTAAAAAATAAGTATATATATCACACAATTACTTCCAGTACTGCAACAGGTTAAACAAGTAGGATTTTGCACTAGATGCACAGATTACTGAACTGCAGCTTAATTAAGCTTCACATTTGTTAACTTTCGGCACACCTTGATGACATTTCATTATTTCTGGCACAATACAAACCCACAACAATTTCAACAAAACAGGTGACTCAAAGTTACACGTAGTGACTTAAACTACACTAAGCTGCAAAGGTCCCAAGTGGTCACTTTTGGACAAGTAACAAAATTTTATTTCAACCTGTAAACAAATCGTGGCGAAATGTTATATATGCTGATTATAACTTACAGAAAATTCCTTGTTGACATCCTCTTCATCATATGTTTTAGGAATGATAACAAACAATCTGACAAGTCTCTCATCTTCTCTTGGATCCCTGACTGACCCATCCCTTTTTGTGTTTGCGACAAGTACCTGTTACACAAAAATAATGGATAAACTTCGACTTCAAACTTTTGAATAGTACATATTTAACCTTTAATCTGCATTTTTGGAACTCTTCTTCGCCAATTTTATTAAAGGGATATCAAGAAGTTAGCAGACAAGGGGCATATTATTTTTATTTAAATTTATAGCATTACTTGCCAAATTGTGCATCAAATCTAAAAAAAAATTTAAACAACAAAAATGCCCCAGTTATTATTTATTTAATGTGTTTGGTATTATACGTAATAGAAAGAGCACTGAAACACGAGGCTATCTGATTTGTACGAGGGGGCGTAGCCCCCGAGTATAAATCAGATTGCCGAGTGTTTTGGTGTTCTTTCTCTTTTGTATCATAGTCAAACATGACAGCACGTTTCCTGTTGTCATAATATGAAACCCCAGAAAAAATTAACCAATGAACGAGCATTTGAATATGATAGTTCTGCCCCTTTCCCTTTCTCTGCCGTCACAATATGTAAACCCCGGCAAAAATGAACCAATCCACGGGCATTATCTGGAGTGCGGGTAACTGATACCTGCACTCCAGTTACCGCACTGTGCATGTATATGTATACGATTTAACTCTGACACTTTTTCAACAGAAAGGTCCCCAAACTATGATACAAATTAATTTGTAATCTGTATTTTCTAACAGTTTGATTTTTAAAGTGCTGTTAGGAAATTAGAATACTACTTTTGAAATGGGGAAAAATCAGTATGCAATGCAGATGGAAGTAATATAAATATTTGCCTTTATGACCAGTTGCCAGCATAATCCTAGTTAATACAACACTATATAAATGTGTGATAAACAGCAACAACTTAAGAAGGGTTGTGACCATACCAGCTAGTATGAGCTAGGCTGTTTGCCCTATAACCAGTGGCCTGTTTGGATTGGACTGGAAAACAGGCCACTGGTGATAGGGCAAACACCTTTTTCTTTTTTAAAAGAAAGATTCTCAATTTTTTACAACCAAACCAATATTATAATTATCATGTACAATATTACATAAAAGTTATTCTTTACAAAGATTGAAATTACACAGTTTTATATAAAAAATAATTATTACCTTCATAGTTTAAAGATAAAATGGTTTAAAAGATATGTTAGTAATAGCAAAAGTAAATGTTATAAGCTAGTAAACACATTGTTTAGTATTGACAAAATTTTTAACACTGGAAAGATGTTTTGTAATTTGATTATTAGTAAAATAACAAATTCTTTCTGGATTGATGTTTTAAAAGCTTATATGGTGTTTGTAGATAAACTTTGTATAGATAATATAGAGCAAGTATTACATATGCCACTTTTTTACAATCACAACTTTTTAGCAGGAAATAGATATATTTACATTCAGACATTATATAATAAAGGAATCAGATTTGTAAAAGATATTATAAATGAACAGGGTAACTTTGTAGATTTGATATATTTAGAATAAGTCACATGCAAACCTGTGATTTTTTTACAATATCATAGTTTAAAACTGGCAATAAAATTGTACATGCAAATGTTTAATATTTTGATAAATAAAAAATTGCTCAATGTTCAATACTCTAAAATAAGCTGTTATAGTAAACCTATTTAAACTATGAATAACAATAAGAAATATGTTTATGAGATTATAGCTAAAAATTCAGACATACCTACAAGTCAAGAAAGGTGGAACACATGTTTTAAAGATAATAACATTAATTGGCAGTTAATATATAGTTATGTTTTCAAATGTTCTAAAGATTTATATATTCAGTGGTTCCAAACAAGAATTATTCATAGAACTTTAGCTACAAACTCACTTTTGTTTAAAATGAAAATTGTTGACAATAAAATGTGTACTTTTTGTAAATGCTGTGAAGAAACACTTTTACATTTATTTTGGGAATGCCAGAAAATTCAAAGCCTATTTCAATACCTTAGAGAAAACTTACATAATTTTGATGATGTTCTTTGTTGTAAATCATTCATATTAGGTACAGAAACTAAAGATTTTAAAAATGACATATTGTTTCTAGAATTGAAAAGATATATTTATTTGTCTAAGAGAAAAAACTTTTTACCTACATGGATTGGTTTTAAAAATAGTTTGAAATTAGCATGGAATATCTATAGAAATACACATTTGACAGATGATGAAAATA
Organism: Ruditapes philippinarum; assembly: GCF_026571515.1. Classification (NCBI taxonomy): domain Eukaryota; kingdom Metazoa; phylum Mollusca; class Bivalvia; order Venerida; family Veneridae; genus Ruditapes; species Ruditapes philippinarum. The sequence continues at coordinate 104,636 of NW_026857641.1, forward strand.
ATAGATGGTGAATTATAAGATCCTTAATTGCTTAAACTACACTTAATATGTGAAACAAAACTTTACCTCGTAACAGATTGTTTAATTGTTTATTAATAAGTAGTATTTTTTATTGGTAAAATATTTTTGGAAAATAGTTGGGTTTATTGTATGTATGTTGTTTATATTTATATACAAAATATATACTGTACATGTATTTGACAATATTTACATGAATATAATTATTTTGCAACATGTATATTGTATATTAACAATGTAAGGTATGATGGAGGATGACCCGACCCCCTCATACCTATTACAGGGTAAATAAACGGGGTTACCCAGATGGGGCCTCAAAAAAAAAAAAAAAAAAAAAAAAAAATTATTACCTTCAGAGGTCTTGGATTTCCAGGCAATATTTTACCATTCATTTCCTCTAGAGCCAAGGCAGCTTCTGACACCTTGGAATATGTGACATACACAACACCTAAAATAAAGAAAAACAGTTTATATATTGACAACAATACTTACGCCTGTATTCCTAGCTTTTAAAGAATGATAATACCTCAAATTCAAAACAGACCGTCTTAGTTACATTTTAATGAGAACCATGCTCTGACCTTTAACTCTTTTCATTCACAGGACAACACATTTCCCGCGCGTGCAAGTAATACTTATTATATCAGTAAGAAGACAGAAAGTGGTAAGCCTTATCGGTAAAACAATGTAAAATATTTGCAAAAACACTAAATTTTACTGTCATCATATTGACATAACTTGAATTTATACCAAATTCCTGTCAGACAGGACTCCCTGGCATCCAAAAGATGCACATTATTTTGATACTTTGCGTCCACAGCAAATTCAATGCATTCTGGACGCAGAGGTAAAAAAATCACTGCTACCCACTTCCAAATTGAAAATGTATACAGGGCTACAGATAACATTTTGTGTATATTGGGTAATTACCCCTTGTTTTGTGATCTATTGGGTTTTTTCTATTTTCTTTGAGTTATTTCTGTATTTTTTACCCTACCCCCTCTAACAAATTTGGGTTATAAAGCACGAGTTCATGTATTTTACCCAAAATTTCTGACCTTCATTGTAGACTGTTGTAGGTTTTGTATGGTTATAAAAAAGCTACTTACTACTTTGCTTTATGGTTTATTGGCCTGGGAGATTTCCAAGCTGCCTGATATAATTTAAAGATTAAAACAGTCTGAAACAGTATGATCTGCCTGATGTACGCGTTATGTAATAATTGACGTCATTACGCACCAGTTCAAATGTAGTTTGCATAAATAAGAATTCATTTACTTTTTCTTACCCTTAGTTATTAGTTCTATTGGGTTTTTAGATATTTTAATTGGGTAATAACGCAAATACCGGCCCGCAAATACGCATGTTATCTGCAGCCCTGTGTATAATAAAAATAAAAGATTACTTTTTACGCGGAAAGTCCAAGCTTTCCGCGCCATAGGCAGTGTTTCTTCCAGCTCCAATTTTTTGGGGGTTATTTTTGACCCCCTGTATCAGATTTTAGGGGTCACTTGAATTTTTTGTGGGTCATGCCAAACCATTTATTTTATTAACCAAGAAGTACATAAATTAAAAGAACTGGAACCACTAATTTATTAGCCTCTTTCCTATAATTCATTCAGCCATTGAAAAATAATAGATGAATAGAAAAGAAACAATGCATAAAAATAATTTGAAGAATCTCCACTTAAACATAACAAACAACTCTTTAATGAATTTAATTACCCTCTTCTGATGATAGGTTGAACACCACCAATTTAATCGTTTCTGTTTACGGTACAAAATACCTGCATTTATTTATTAACGAATTACATGACATGTACACTAAACATGTTATGCTTAAATCATAAATCATAAGAGGCTTTCTGCGCCATAGGTAACACCTAATTTCATATTACTATTTCACGGTTAAAGAAAATCGAGCTCGCTTTGAGGCTTTGCCTTTTTCATATTATTATAATTATTATCAATCTTGCAATTTTTTTTTTAAATAGAACAATACAACTACATTTAAACAAGAAATATCTTTAAAAAAGATAATCGGCGTAAATTCAGTGCAAAATGTCTCATAGCTTTAGAATATTTTCAAAATTAATGATATTTATACTTTATAACAATATAAATGTCTAAATTGAAATATATTTGGTGGTTACTAGTATAATCTATGACAGTTGTCTAAACTTAGCTGAAACATGTATGCTCCTATAATGTCAACAAATTAGTCATGTTATTATAGATGCTAGAATAGATTATATATTATAGATTGATTCAATGTCAATACCAGATAATAACCAACCACACTACCAAATTTAGAGACTGCAAAGGCCACAATCAGGTGACAACTTGAATTTTAATGTTAAATAATATTAACTTATATGTATCTGACCTTCATTTTTTAAAAGCACTTCTCTGTATAAAATGCTGCAATTATTAGGTCATGATAATAACACCAAAATCTTTTGTTGTTTATATCTTTTATTTATGAAAGAATACAAACTGTAATAAACAATCAATGGAACATATCAACTCTGAACTATACTATTTATAATGCCTTCTTATCTATCTGGCAATGAAAATGAATAATTGAAGACTTAAATCAATAGTTAAACATAACCTTTCTAGTAAAAGTTATAATTATGTATTTTATAAAAAAAGGATTTCTATTAAAAATTGCACAGCCTGACTAGTATTTTGTATATACTAGGGGTATGAGGTTGAGGTACTAGTTAAGCCTACTGGCATGGCTACGTGTCGTACACCTACACAGGTTATATTTTACAATGTACTTTAAATGTGGAATGTAAAATATAAATGTTGTTCCATATATACAGAAATATATCTAATTATCTTATAATAAGTACTAAACTCAATTTTGTATAACCCATCAATGACACTGATTATCAAGTGAGACAGTTTCAGATTGTGGTAGTCAATTGGGGTGTATTTCGGTAAATTTACCTACCGGTGTAAACAAACGCCAAATAACTATGAATAAATTAATTTGTTATTATTACGCACAAAAAATAATACTTAAAGTTTTGCGATTCTTTATGATTATGTAGCATTTTAAATATATTAATTTTCGCAGTTCATATCAGCTCTGGAGAATCTTTTTGTTGATCAAAAATATCTTTCATTTTCATAGAAAACAGAAAAGCTACGGCAAATAAAGTACGAGTGAGTAGTAATCGAATGTTTAAGTAAAGGCTGAAAAACAAAAAGTTGGGTTTGTTGTTAATAATTATCAACAAAATAAATTGTACATGAAATCATATGTACTGTATATTTTTGTATTTTGATATATCTTTGTTTTGGTCATAACATTGTGATATTTAGTTTACGATTGTATAATTATTTTTAATACAACTTTATTCTTAGAGACAAGTAAACTAAAGATTACGAATTTGTCCTTAAATTTCATAACAGCCAGTCTTTCCACCAATGAAAAACACCCTCTTTTAGCTGAAGATTTTGTAACTAACAATTTCATTTGTTACAAATCTAGGTCAAAATCCATTTTAATACAGCTACGCCGAAAAAAGAGTTGCATTGCCACAGGACTTGTTGCACTCGGCCTAAAATGCCCCTACACCGTTCAATAAAAAATTCACATGCCTTTATCCTCATTTGTGCGCTTGTCTTTGACAATCCAGAGATCTTCTATTTTTCCATATTGTTCAAATTTCTCTCTAAATACTTCTTCGTTGACTCCTTTTCCTGCTAAGACGAACAACCTAGTGTTTTCTTTTGTGTCTGAGCGATACATGATGACTTCTTGAATTTAGGAAATTTTACTTCCGGATAGGGATTGAACGTTGTACGTTATCAGTAGAGAATAAATCAATAGCCTAACAGAAGAACAAAGATAAATTTCAGATATGTTTCTAAAAATATATATCAACAGAATATAGTTTTTATTTTAAAAATATAATATGAATTATCATAGAAAATAATCAATGATAAATATCATTTGACAAAGATAATTATTAGTCCCTATAATATTTACACGTTGTGAAAATTTCAATTCAGGTTAGATGATTGGAAACAGGTACGTTAACAATAATATACAATACTATGATGGAAAAGAAGAAAAATCCGACGATTAAATGTGAAATATTATAAATACATGTAATTATTTAATAAAATTGTCAAAAAATAAGTGATTTGTATTTGTCCTAAGTTAGCACAGTTGGTTAGCACCAGTTAGACTAGTCCTATAAATATGACGTCGCTTTGAGATATTTTTGCTTCTGGGCAAAGCAACGTCATATCGAAATTGCTCAAAAACCCATAGCATGTTCCGCCAGAAAATCGGGCGGAACGAAAAACAATGAAGACAGCGTGTATTTACATAATTTTTGACTTATTTATGAACAAAACTAAAAAATAAATACCTTTTGTCAAAATAATTAAACTGTCACATCCGAAAAATCATGATTAAATCCTCTCATGTATTTCAATTCCTTTTACAGCCGATAAACAAATGGCGGCCGTAAAGTGCGCGAAATCTGATTGGCTTATTCAAATGCAAGCGTTTAACTGAGTCAGAACAATCTAACGGAATATTATTTTAACGAAATAATTGCCCATGCACCGCCAGTGTGTTCGAATATATTTTTCCGTTCAAAAATTTGGAATCAATCTGTAAAGCACCTTGCTTAACCAGTATGGCTGATAGACAAAAATAGATTGATGTTTATAATTATTTTATTTTAAATTGATAAGTACATCGTTTGAAAGTTTTTGTGTATGATTGAGCATGAAATTGAAAGAAAATATGATAAGCTTTTGAATAAAGCTTGAAAGGTAAGACAATAGACATTTTTGGATTTTTTTATGATGCTATGCGTTTTTGAGCAATAACTATTAGAGCAAACAGGACGTTTCGGCCCCAAACCAAATCGGCCCCAGTCGAAAAATCGGCCCCTGGACGTTTCGGCCCTTTTCCGAGAGACGTTTCGGCCCCACTATAGTATATTGCTTGATTGATTAACAACAATAATTTAATTACAATTAAACAATTATGACACTTTAATTCTTTAAATAATTATTTATTATATTTTGATCTCTTGAACCATTTAGTCCTATAAATATGACGTCGCTTTGAGATATTTTTGCTTCTGGGCAAAGCAACGTCATATCGAAATTGCTCAAAAACCCATAGCATGTTCCGCCAGAAAATCGGGCGGAACGAAAAACAATGAAGACAGCGTGTATTTACATAATGTTTGACCTATTTATGAACAAAACTAAAAAATAAATACCTTTTGTCAAAATAATTAAACTGTCACATCCGAAAAATCATGATTAAATCCTCTAATGTATTTCAATTCCTTTTACAGCCGATAAACAAATGGCGGCCGTAAAGTGCGCGAAATCTAATTGGCTAATTCAAATGCAAGCGTTTAACTGAGTCAGAACAATCTAACGGAATATTTTTTTTAACGAAATAATTGCCCATGCACCGTCAGTATATTTTTCCGTTCAAAAATTTGGAATCAATCTGTAAAGCACGGCTGATAGACAAAAATAGATTGATGTTTATATTTTATTTTAAATTGATAAGTACATCGTTTGAAAGTTTTTGTGTATGATTGAGCATGAAATTGAAAGAAAATATGATAAGCTTTTGAATAAAGCTTGAAAGGCAAGACAATAGACATTTTTGGATTTTTTTATGATGCTATGCGTTTTTGAGCAATAACTATTAGACGTCAGGCTTGACCGACAAAAACTATAACAAGCCTGTAACGTCTAATATATTGGACTATTGAACCATTTAGATTACGTTAATGTTTTTAAAGGTGTAACAAACAATAAAGGCAGGTTACTTAATTTATAAAACAAACCACTAAAACTTCTGGATTAAGAAAGTTACTAACAATTATTCCTTAGAAAACATTATCTTTTGATCTTAATTAAACTATACGTAATTTTTTTCAAGGTGTAACTAATTAACTGTTTATAGCTTTATGCTAATTGGCTGCAAGTGATATCAGAGAAAACTTCAAAAGATTTGAAAAATTGTAAAAATGTTATTTATAAAAAGTGTCTGTTCACATTTGTTGTGTTTCAAGTAAAATTGTTTAACTGTTCTGTACTTGTATTTTCGTATCCATCAAACTTGTCATTGTTAAATAGTTGTTGATGATAATTTAATGTCTGATTCATGTATTGTTTTGTGTCTTGCTTCTTAATCATTCAAATAAAATATTATCTATATATGGTGTAAATTATTGTTTGTTTGTGTATTATATTTTTTCAAATAAAGTTTATGTTCTGTTCTGTTTGTATTGATTACTTTCCCGCTACTACTATTATAATCTAGTTTTTATACAAAATGATTTAATATATATATTAATTGATTCATTTATTTATTGAAATGCTATTAATATATCGGTTTAAAATACAGTACTTATTCTGGGGCCGATTTGGTATAGGGCCGAAACGTCCGGGGCCGAAACGTCTAGGGTAGTTTGGGGCCGATTCGTCTTGGGGGCCGAAACGTCTCGAAATCCTATTAGACGTCAGGCTTGACCGACAAAAACTATAACAAGCCTGTAACGTCTAATATATTGGACTACAGTTAGACCACTGACTGTCACTAACCCTAGGTTCCGGGTTCAGGGCATTTTGTCAAAATTGTGAAGGGGCCTGGACCTGATCATTTTGTGAAAAAGCGTGATTTGTCATAAAATTGTGATAAAAAAAATACATATTATTTGGCAATTAGCAACATTATGAAACCGGAAAATGTCTTCAAGTTGGTACTTTAACCCGCTTAACATGTGCTTAAACCTTTTAAACTGATTAAAACTATTTCTGTGTTCTTGAAATTGGCGTAAATCATGATTAACTGGAGGGTAAACAATGTATTTCAAAGACAAAGTCCCAATATTTTGTGATATTTCTTTTGAAATTGTGAGTTTTTTTGTGTGAAGGGGCCTTATATCGGCCCCTGTTATAGAAGGAAAAAATGCCCTGGGGCTCGATCCTGGGTAACACCCTTGGAGAGTGATTATTGATTGTAGCCGATTTTGGGGTGGTCCGATTAGTTATCGATTTTCAGAGACAATCGAGACAACACTAGGTGTTCGGCGCGTTGATTGGTCACTACCACCAGGCCGCCCCCTCATCCACTGTACATCCCTCCTACCTCTCAAAAACCACGTAAACTGCAGTATTTTTCAATTGAAATATATTTGAATAGGTGATATACTGGTGCGGGACCGCCAAAACTGGACAACCCCTAAACCTGGATGGCCCCAAAAATGTCTGCTTTGTTAAGTTGCTGTTGATCTATCAGTCACTTTTCTGTACGAAATCTGCTTTGGTCAAAGTATTATTTTTAGCTCACCTGAGCAATGCTCAGGGTAAGCTATTGTGATCGCCCTGTGTCCGTCGTGCGTCGTCGTGCGTCGTCAACTTTTCACATAAACAACATCTCCTCTGAAACCAATGACTGCACATCAACCAAACTTTACAGAAATGATCCTTGGGTGGTCCCCTTTCAAAGTTGTTCAAATGGTTCCGGTCTGTTGCATATGTAGATCACAGGGCCAGAAAAGGATTTCAAAAAACAGATCCAAATATCCTGGAAATTGGTCTGAAATTTGTTTTGATGATTTCTAGGTCAAGTTTGAATATGGGTCATCTGGGTAAAAACTAGGTCACACCGCCCAAATATGGAAAACCTTGTTAACACTTTAGTGGTCACAATTGTCATCAAATATGATCAGGATGCTTGTCTAGGTAATTGCTTGGATAACTTTGAACATGGGTCATATCGGATGAAAAATTAGGTCACAGGAGCTAAAAATAGAAAAATCTTGTTAACACTCCAGTGGCTACTGTTTTTATCCAAATATCCTGGAAATTTGTCTGAAAGTTTGTTTTGATGATTTATAGGTCAAGTCTTAATATGGATCACCTGGGGTCAAAACCTAGATCACACTGCTCAAATATGGATAATCCTTGTTATCACTCTAGTGATCACATATTTGACTCATCTGTCATGAAACTTAGTCAGAATGCTTGCCTAAGTAATATTTCGAATGAGTTTGATGGGTCAGATGAACGATCTAGGGCCATCTTGCCCCTTTGTTAGCTCAACTTTGTTAGGTCAGGATTGTTGAATGTCCGTCCTCCGTCCACATTTGTTTGTAACACTCTAGCAGTCACATTTTTGCCTCAATCATCATCAAACGTGGTGGTCAGGATGCTTGTCTAGGTAATTGCTTATATGAGTTTGAATATGGGTCATCTCAGATGAAAAACTAGGTCACAGGAACTAAAAATGGAAAAATCTTGTTAACACTAGTGGCTACTGTTTTGATCTAAATATCCTGGAAAGTGGTCTGAAAATATGTTTTGATGATTTCTAGGTCAAGTTTGAATATGGATCACCTGGGGTCAAAAACTAGATCACACCACCCAAATATGGAAAAACCTTGTTAACAGTCTTTAGTGGTCACTTTTTTGACTTAGTTGTCATTAAACTTGGTCAGGCTGCTTGTCTAGGTAATAGCTCGGGTGAGTTTGAACATGGGTCATCTCGGATGAAAAACTAGGTCACAGGAGTTAAAAATAGAAAAATCTTGTTAACACTCTGGTGGCTACTGTTTTGATCTAAGTATCCTGGAAATTGGTCTGAAAGTTTGTTTTGATAATTTCTAGGTCAAGTTTGAATATGAGTCATGAAACTTGGTCAGGATGCCTGTCTAGGTAATTGCTCGGATGGATTTGATGGGTCAGGTAAGTGATCTAGGGCAATCTTGACCCTCTTGTTTGTTATTGGGGATAGTGAGTCAGTGACCAACCAATTTCTCCAAACACCTGTGCTACTAATGTACAAGGAAGATTCTGACCCAGAACAAAAACATCTCAGAATGTAGCTTTGGCATGTCAAAATTTTCTGAGTTCTAAAAAATTCAATTCATTTTCTTTCAAAATGGTGTATATTAAGTTTTATTGATATATATGATAAGTATATACCGTAAAATTCCTAATAAACGCCCCTTCCCTAATAAAGGCCCCCCCCCCAGGACTTTTGATAATGAAAATAATCTACTCATCAGTGCTGAACTCATATTTAAATACATTATTATATTCAAATCATTCAGAATCCATTTTATTTTATCGTAAACACAAATATGTATAATATGAACTATAAAACCTTTATACTTTTTAATGTTATTACCAACACTTGCTAACACTAAATGTATTTACAGTGATTTTTTTATTTAGGAAAAATGTATTTTAATAATAGCCCCCCTTTTGGAAAATGTTTAGCCCCCGGGGGCATTTAATAGGAATTTTACGGTATGCTGGAATTGAAAATTATGCATATTATTTGGATTTTAAGGAGTTTGGAGCTTCACACCCCAAGTGTATTATTATAGATGTTGAAATATATATTTTCTTGTAAGGTTTCATAACAGGTCTGATCAAGAACCTTTATGCCACAAGAGATGAAAGGATAAAAAGAAGTACATGTATATAAAGTTTTAGAGGCAAGACCTAAAGCTGTGGTTGAAATTTCTAAGTGTTAATTTGAAAGGTTTGCTTGGAGGGTTGAATCATCTCTAGGTAAAATAGGATGAACAGAGTCATGTCTTTAGGAGTCAACATTATATTCATAATGATAATAAAAGAATAATAGCTTTTTCATTATTTTAAGTATATTTTAGAAAGAAGCACACAGAACCATGTCCAGTTTGGCAGATCAACTCAGTGCTGTGAAGTTGAAGAAATCAAAAGAACCAATCAAAGATTTTTCAAGCCCTAAAACAGCTGGATTTCTTAAGGAAGAAGAAATCAAAGGCAAGAATATTAAAAACTTATCAATAGTTAATATTAGTTAAAATTATACTTTAAGAATCACAATTTTCAAGTTCAATTTCTTAGGCTGATTTTCTAATATATAAGGGTACTTTTGCTGAATCCAAAATCAAATAATTGGAAAATCTGGTTATTATAGTGTACACTAGTGTTCATTTATGACTGACATAAGATTACAAACTAAACTCAACTTTTTAAGAAGAAACAAAAAACAAAACAATAACATACTATTCTAATTTAACCTTATGATGATATTTAACCTTGTAATGACATTTAATAGGCCTGATGAATTTTTTTAGGGCGTGACTCACCCTGCAGGGTGAGTGACCCTACAAATTTACTCGCCCTTCATAAAATGCACTCACCCTGCATTTTGAACGACAAAATTTGTATAAATTAAACACAAAACTCAAATTTTACTTATTACTATTCAATATCACTATAATTGGCTTCATTCAATTACAAATGTACATATTGTTCTATAATGTTTATAATACTTTTTATGCCCCCGAAGGGTGGCATATTAAAATCGAATTGTCCGTCTGTCCCGCTTTACAGTGGTGGTCGTGTCCGCTCTGAAACTTCAGTATGCATGGAGGGATTGTAATTTTTCTTTCATATATGAAATAACCATAGATGTATGGTGTGTCGCCAACAAGATTCGGGTTCCTACCACTAAGGTCAAGGTCACTGTGGGGGTTCAAACTTTGTCATTTTTTATGTTATATAAATATAGAAGGTGGTGGTCGTGTCCGCTCTGAAACTTCAGTATGCATGGAAGGATTTTAATTTTTCTTTCATATATGAAATAACCATAGATGTATGGTGTGTCGCGAACAAGACTGGGGTTCCTAACACTAAGGTCAAGGTCACTGTGGGGGTTCAAACTTGGTCATTTTTTATGTTAAATAAATAAAGAAGGGGGTGGTCGTGTCCGCTCTGAAACTTCAGTATGCATGGATGGATTTTAAATTTTCTTTCATATATGAAATAACTACAGATGTATGATGTGTCGCGAACAAGACTGGGGTATCTATGACTAAGGTCAAGGTCACTGTGGGGGTTTAAACTTTGTCATTTTTTATGTTATATAAATATAGAAGGTGGTGGTCTTGTCCGCTCTGAAACTTCAATATGCATGAAAGTATTTCAATTTTCTTTTACATTATGAAATAATCATAGATGTATGGTGTGTCGCGAACAAGACTTGGGTTTATACGGCTAAGGTCAAGGTCACTGTTGGGGTTCAAACTTTGTCATTTTTATTGTTATATAAATATAGATGGTGGTAATAATGTTGGCTCTGAAACTTCAGTATGCATGGAAGAATTGTAATTTTTCTTTCATATATGAAATAACCATATATATATATGGTGTGTTGTGAACAAGACTCGGGTTCCTACGACTAAGGTCAAGGTCACTGTGGGGGTTCAAACTTTGTCATTTTTTAGCTCGACTATTCGATAAGAATAAGTAGAGCTATTGCAGTCACCCGAGCGTCGGCGTCGGCGTAACCACTTATGTTAAAGTTTTTGTAATAGTTCAAATATTTTCAAAGTCCATTGACATATGGCTTTGAAACTTTGCACACTTGTTCACCATCATGACCCAAACCTGTAGACAGGAGGAGGTAACTCTATCAAGCATTTTGACAGAATTATGCCCCTTTTTCGACTTAGAATTTACGTTAAAGTTTTTGTAATAGTTCAAATATTTTCAAAGTCCATTGACATATGGCTTTGAAACTTTGCACTCTTTGCACACTTGTTCACCATCATGACCCCAACCTGTAGACAGGAGGAGGTAACTCTATCAAGCATTTTGACAGAATTATGCCCCTTTTTCGACTTAGAATTTACGTTAAAGTTTTTGTAATAGTTCAAATATTTTCAAAGTCCATTGACATATGGCTTTGAAACTTTGCACACTTGTTCACCATCATGACCCCAACCTGTAGACAGGAGGAGGTAACTCTATCAAGCATTTTGACAGAATTATGCCCCTTTTTCGACTTAGAATTTCCGTTAAAGTTTTTGTAATAGTTCAAATATTTTCAAAGTCCATAGACATATGGCTTTGAAACTTTGCACACTTGTTCAACATCATGACCCCAACCTGTTGACAGCAGTAGGTAACTCTATTAAGCATTTTGACAGAATTATGCCCCTTTTTCGACTTAGAATTTACGTTAAAGTTTTTGTAATAGTTCAAATATTTTCAAAGTCCATTGACATATGGCTTTGAAACTTTGCACACTTGTTCAACATCATGACCCCAACCTGTAAACAGGAGGAGGTAACTCTATCAAGCATTTTGACAGAATTATGCCCCTTTTTCGACTTAGAATTTACGTTAAAGTTTTTGTAATAGTTCAAATATTTTCAAAGTCCATTGACATATGGCTTTGAAACTTTGCACACTTGTTCACCATCATGACCCCAACCTGTAAACAGGAGGAGGTAACTGTATCAGGCATTTTTTTTACTATCAAGCATTTAGAATAGTCGAGCATGCTGTCCTATCGACAGCTCTTGTTATGTTTTATAGGAATTGAAGGTGGTGGTTGTGTCTGCTCTGAAACTTCAGTATGCATGGAGGGATTGTAATTTTTCTTTTACATATGAAATATTACCATAGATGTATGGTGTGTCACAAACAAGACTTGGGTTTTTACCACTTAGGTCAAGGTCACTGTGGTGGTTCAAACTTTGTCAATTTTGATATTAATATACATATAGGCAGGGATGGTCAAGTCTGCTCTGAAACTAATATGCATGAAAGGATTATATTTTTTATTTCACATATGAAATTATCATAAATGTATGATGTGTTGCCCTTAAGACCTGTGTTCCTACGCCTTAGTTCAAGGTCACTGCTGGGGTTTAAACTTTTTCAATATTTATGTTATATACATATAAAATAAATGGTGGTTGTTGTGTCCGCTCTGTAATTTCCATATACAAGAAAGTTTCAATTTTCATTTAAAAATATAAAGTAACCATAGATGGACAATGATTTGTGAACAAAACCCATGTTTCTTTGTCACTGCTGGGGTTCAAACTTTGTCAATTTTTACCACCACACTTAACATGTAATAGGTGGTTTATAACTTGAATCCTTATGGAGCATTTGTCACTTTCTGTGACAGCTCTTGTTTTCTTTTATTATATAATCTCAAGCATAGCCTAAATACTTATTCCATTTAAATTTTAACACACTGCAGTATCCACCTCATGGCTAAGTACAAAACATTACCCAATGCGTATGTATAAAACATTGTCAAATGCTGCTGTCATTACGGAATCGATTCATTACACGCATTTGGTAAAGTTTTATACTTAGTTATAAGGTGAGTTACTGGTTTTGGGTTGTTATAAAGACTATTGAAAAAGCATCTGCTGTTTGATTTTTTTTAACGAATTACTTCATTTATATTAAATATTTATATTAAATATTTAGAGAAACGTCATTTGGATCTGGATATTCGTACTTTGATCAATTTTTGTATTTTCTGATCGCAGATCAGATAATACATAGCTAACATCCACGGTCTAACACAAAATTTCCTAACAGTCCTAACAACGCAAATTAGTTCTCACTCAAAACTGCTTAAAAACCAGCAATTTAAAAGAAAGAACAATTTTTTGTTACAAGTGTCCAACAAATTACTACACCTTCAAACTTTTAAAGTAGCGTTGGCTTATAGAGTTGTCAATAAACGCACACTCACAAATTACGCGGATGAATATGATTTTAATCAATGAAAATGCTATTTTTAGCGGTGTCGATTACCGAATACTACACAAATAAATCTGACTGCCGAGTAGTTGAATATATAGTTTCTACATGTTGGACTGTTTGGGCGAGAAGATTTTTGCTAAATTATTTACTTCAATTTTAAACAACAGGTTTACCCTGAACAAAATACCTCGAAATTACCCTTACCCGAAATGCAATGGAAATTCTAAATTTAGAATTACTTGATTTTATTCAGCTTTTGATTTTAAAACTTCTCCGTGGTGCAGGGGTAACGCGCTCGTTTGGTGTGTGAGAGGTATGGAGTTCAAATCCCAGTCGAGTCAACGTTTTTTTAATTCTTTTTTTAGTGTCTTTGTTAAGGATATAGCCACGATATGCAAGGATAAAGTGTGGCTATCATAAAAAATTAACATAATTTTTTTTTTGATGCAACTCTAGTTATGCAAAATTCCGTATGTATCAAACTCTGGTGCCCTGCAAGATGACTTATAGTACATAAAAATAAACTTATACAGGAAAACACATACAGATATACAGTACGGATCAGAAAATACCACTGAGCTTGCAGCCCTTTGATTTACTTGTGGACTCGTACTTTTACTTGCAAAGGCCAGGGGACGAGTGGAATTGTCAAGGCCTGTTTAACCTATGAAGTGACTATATTTAAGTAATTAAACATTGTGATGATATTTAACTTTATGATGATATTTAACATGATGATGATATTTAACCGTATGATAATATTTAACCTTATTATGATATTTAACCTTATTATGATATTTAACTTATTTTGATGATATTTAACAAAATAATAGTATTTAGAGGTCTTCCTCCACCAGTAAAGCTGGAACGTCGCGATATGACCTATACTGTGTCGATGTGACATAAAACCAAAAAAAAAAAAAAACAAACAAACAAACTAATAATATTTAACAAAATAATGATGTTTAACAAAATAATGATATTTAACAAAATAATGATATTTAACAAAATAATGATATTTAACAAAATAATGAGATTTTATGTAATGATGATATTTAATGTAATGATGATATTTAATGTAATGATGATATTTAATATTATGATGATATTTAACAAAGTAATGATATTTAATGTTATGGTGATATTTAATGTAATGATGATATTTAATGTTATGGTGATATTTAATGTAATGATGATATTTGATGTTATGGTGATATTTAATGTAATGATGATATTTGATGTTATGGTGATATTTAATGTAATGATGATATTTGATGTTATGGTGATATTTAATGTTATGATGATATTTAACAAAATAATGATATTTAATGTTATGGTGATATTTAATGTTATGATGATATTTAACAAAATAATGATATTTAATGTTATGGTGATATTTAATGTTATGATGATATTTAACAAAATAATGATATTTCATGTTATGATGATATTTGATGTCATGGTGATATTTAATGTTATGATGATATTTAACAAAATAATGATATTTAATGTTATGGTGATATTTAATGTTATGATGATATTTAACAAAATAATGATATTTGATGTTATGGTGATATTTAATGTAATGATGATATTTAATGTTATAATGATATTTAACATTATGATGATAATTAATGTTATGATGATATTTAATGTTATAATGATATTTAACATTATGATGATAATTAATGTTATGATAATATTTAATGTAATGATGATATTTAATGTTATGATGATATTTAACATTATGATGATATTTAATGTTATGATGATATTTAATGTAATGATGATATTTAATGTTATGATGATATTTAACAAAATAATGATATTTTATGTAATGATGATATTTAATGTTATGATGATATTTAACAAAATAATGATATTTGATGTTATGGTGATATTTAATGTAATGATGATATTTAATGTTATGATGATATTTAACAAAATAATGATATTTTATGTAATGATGATATTTAATGTTATGATGATATTTAACAAAATAATGATATTTGATGTTATGGTGATATTTAATGTAATGATGATATTTAATGTTATGATGATATTTAACAAAATAATTATATTTTATGTAATGATGATATTTAATGTTATGATGATATTTAACAAAATAATGATATTTGATGTTATGGTGATATTCAATGTAATGATGATATTTAATGTTATGATGATATTTAACAAAATAATGATATTTGATGTTATGGTGATATTTAATGTTATGATGATATTTAATGTTATGATGATATTTAATGTTATAATGATATTTAATGTAATGATGATATTTTATGTAATGATGATATTTAATGTTATGATGATATTTAACAAAATAATGATATTTAACATTATGATGATATTTAATATAATGATGATACATGTACTTACAGAGTATGAAAGATGTGTGTTGGAGGTGAATACAGAACAGTGGATTGATCTTCTTAGAGATGAAACATTCCCAACAGTACTCTGTCCATTCCTGCTTGAAGAAGCCCAATTGTTTATAAGCATCTATGAAAGGTGAGAACCAAACTTGTTTACTTTACTCTTTAGATATTAGATTTTACACCTTAACGATTGTATTGTATTTTTATCAAAAATATCATAATTATGTTAATAATAAGAAATTATCAAGAATGATACCGTGTTTCACAATATTTCTAGAAGATTGTGTATCTTTGCTTAACATATCCCAGATGTTTTGTCCCTTACCATGCTTAATTACTTTACTGGACTTGTCCATCTTTCAATCTGGTCACAACCATATACAATATTCTGGGAAAATTTCAAAATAAATACTGACTGCAGACCATGACCAGACTGCATGGATAGCAGTAGGCTAGGGTTTATCGAGATGTATTTTCTTAAACATTCAATTATTTGTTTTAGGAACTTTCTTAGCTGAGTGCTTAAAGTCTGGTTGACTTATGAATTACCAGCTCCCTAACCATTGTAGGTCCAAATGTAGCATAGGGCATTAAATTTTTCAATCTTAAGAAGTTATTTAGCTGGCTGACTGAAGGTCAGTGGTTTTACTCAGATCATAAGTTACTTGTGCCTGAAATAATGCATGAAAATCTCTAAACATGTATAACATGAAAGATCCTGTATGTTTTACATTTAAGGATGTAACCACATTTAAGTAAAATTCTATATATATATATGAATATGATAATTATACCCCCGCACAACAAAGTTGTAAGGGGGGTATACTGGAATCAGCTTGTCCGTCCGTCCGGCTGTCCGTCCGGCCGTCCGTCCGTCCGGCCGTCGGTTTTTTCTTGTCCGCCCAATAACTTAAGATTCCTTTGACCCTTAGTCTTCATATTTGGCATGGAGGTTAGTCATGATTAGTAGATGACCCCTATTGATTTTGAGGTCACTAGGTCAAAGGTCAAGGTCACAGGGGCCTTGACTTCAAAAAGCTTGTCCGCCCAATAACTTAAGATTCCTTTGACCCTTAGTCTTCATATTTGGCATGGAGGTTAGTCATGATTAGTAGATGACCCCTATTTGATTTTGAGGTCACTAGGTCAAAGGGCAAGGTCACAGGGGCCTTGACTTCAAAAAGCTTGTCCGCCCAATAACTTAAGATTCCTTTGACCCTTAGTCTTCATATTTGGCATGGAGTTTTAGTCATGATAAGTAGATGACCCCTATTGATTTTGAGGTCACTAGGTTCAAAGGTCAAGGTCACAGGGGCCTTGACTTCAAAAAGCTTGTCCGCCCAAATAACTTAAGATTCCTTTGACCCTTAGTCTTCATATTTGGCATGGAGGTTAGTCATGATTAGTAGATGACCCCTATTGATTTTTGAGGTCACCAGGTCAAAGGTCAGCGTCACAGGGGCCTTGACTTCAAAAAAAGCTTGTCCGCCCAATAACTTAAGATTCCTTTGACCTACAGTCGTCATATTTTGGCATGGAGGCTTAGTCATGATAAGTAGATGACCCCTATTGATTTTGAGGTCACCAGGTCAAAGGTCAAGCGTCACAGGACTTTGACTTCAAAAACTTTGTCTGCCCAATAACTTTAGATTCCTTTGACCCACACAGTCTTCATATTTGACATGGATTTGATCATGATTAGTAGATGACCCCTTTTGATTTTGAGGTCACTGGATCAAAGGTCAAGGTCATAGGGACTTTGACTTCAAAAAAGTTTGTCACCCATTAACTTAAGATTCCTTTGACCCACAGTCTTCATATTTGGTGATGGATGTTTGATCATGACTATAAGGTGACCCCTAATTGATTTTGAAGTCACTGGGTCAAAGGTCAAGGTCACAGGGACCTTGACAAAAAAAGCTTTTCTTCTCAATTGCTAAAGAATGTTCCTGGTCCGCAATGTATTTATTTTGACATTTTCACATTTGAAGCATGTAGAATACATAACTTAGCAATGCACTGGCTTAGTAACCTCAGATTTGGCAGGGAGGTTGTCCTTGAGCTCTAAATGGCCACTGTTGATTCTGACAAAGTGGTATGCGGGGGTATTCACGCCATGATAGTGGCAGTTCTAGTTCTTCCAAAACAATTTTCAAACATCCAAGAGTATGTAAAATATATACTGCAAATGTTTAATTGCATTATATTTATGCCCCCATTTCGAAGAAAAGGGGGTATATTGCTTTGTACTTGTCGGTCCGTCGGTCCGTTGGTCCGTCGGTCCATAGACCAAATGGTTTCCGAGTGATAACTAAAGAACCCTTAGGCCTAGGAACTTCAAACTTGGTATGGTGATTGGTCGATGACCAGTAGATGACCCCTATTGATTTTGGGGTCAAGGGGTCAAAGGTCAAGGTTCACATTGACCTTGTAAGCAAAAACGGTTTCCGATCAATAACTAAAGAACCTTAAGGCCTAGGAACTTCAAACTTGGTATGCTGATTGGTCATGACTAGTAGATGACCCCTATTGATTTTGGGGTCAAAGGGTTAAAGGTCAAGGTCACATTGACCTTGTAAGCAAAAACAGTTTCCGATCAATAACTAAAGAACCTTAAGGCCTAGGAACTTGAAACTTGGTATGGTGATTGGTCATGATCAGTAGATGACCCCTATTGATTTTTGGGTCAAGCGGGGTCAAAGGTCAAGGTCACATTGACCTTGTAAGCAAAAAAAACGGTTTCCAATCAATAACTAAAGAACTTTTAAGGCCTAGGAACTTCAAACTTGGTATGGTGAAGTTGGTCTATGATCAGTAGATTTGACCCTTATTGATTTTGGGCGTCAGGGGTCAAATGTCAAGTCACATTGACCTCTTGGGTTAAAAAACGGTTTCTTGATCATTAACAAAAAGAACCCTTAGGCCTAGGAACTTCAAACTTGGTATGGTGATTGGTCATGACCAGCAGATGACCCCTATTGATTTTGGGTCTTAAGGGCGTCAAAGGTCAAGGTCACATTGACCTTGTAGGTAAAAACGATTTCTGATCAATAAACGAAAAGAACCCTTAGGCCTAGAACTTCAAACTTGTGATGGGTGATTGGTCATGCCAGCAGATGACCCCTATTGATTTTGGGTAAAGGGGTCCAAAGGTTCAAGGTCACATTGACCTCTTAGGTAAAAAACGCGTTTCCGATCAATAACTAAAGAACCCTTAGCCTAGGAACTTCAAACTTTGGTATGGTGATTGGTTCATGACCAGTAGATGACCCCTATTGATATTGGGGTTAGGGGTCAAAGGGCAAGGTCACATTGACCATGTAGGCGTAAAAATGCTTTCAATTCAAACAACTTAAAGAACCCTTTGGGCCTAGGAACTTTCAAACATATGGTATGGTGATTGGTCATGACCAGCAGATGACCTATTGATTTTGCGGGTCAAGGGGTCAAAGGTCAAGGTCACATTGACCTTGTATGTTAAAACGGTTTCCGATCAATTAAGTAAAAACGCTTAGGCCTAGGAACTTCAAACTTTGTATGATGATTGCGTCGTGACCAGCAGATGACCCCTATTGAGTTTTAGGTCAAGGGGTCAAAGGTTAAGGTCATGACCAGTAGATACTTGATAACCCTTATTAATTGTTTGATCACTGGGTCAGAAGTCATGCATAATAACCTTTTCACATGACTAATTGGCTGCTGATAGGGGGCATACATGTTTTACAAACATATCTTGTTAATCATTAAAATATACACCTTCATTTCTTATTGAAAAATTTGACTGAGACTTTATAGAAAATAAATTTCTAATTACCTCCCTTTATTTACATGAAATGTAAATTAAGTAATATTTTTACAAATAATGCTTTTTGGAACTTACAATATTGATAAATCTTCATTTGAGCATTATATTTGATATAAAACCATAAAAAGATTTTAATTACAGGATCTTTAAAATTGTCTTTTAAAAACACAACTGGTTGGGTTTTACCAACATACCAACAGGGATAAGTTTGAAAGTTTAACTTATTTTTATTTTTGTGTGTGTAAATTTTCAGACTGTATGTTAACAAGGATAGTGATCATATTTGTAAGACAGACTGGAAAGACAATCTAACTGATAGTGAAACAATACTTCTTGATACCCTAGTTTCCCGTCTTCAGTTGTCAATGGATACATTCACCAAGGACGGTTATGCTTTTGTAAAAACCTCAAGTCGTAGTGCGAAAGATGCACCTCTCGTTCAGAACCATCTGAAAGATTTGTACAAGAATGAACTGTCAACTTTTCCAGCTGAGGAACGATCAGAAAACATTCAAATAACTTGTCTATTGAAGGCTGCCTTTATAGCGCTAAGAGTGAAAACTGCCGATGAAGTACTAGATATGTTTATGCGAAGTGAACGGATATATCAGGACCTACTTTTAGCAGCAGTCAACCAAAAAGATAACTATAACGAACATTTCGTTATTAGAAAATTTGTGGATATTGATGTTGATATGGAATTTCGTGGGTTTGTCTCAAACTACGAATTAGTCGCACTATCACAGTATAATTATGCCATTTGCTCAGACAGATTGGTTAAAGAGAAAGAGAAATATGGACACATGGTGAAAGAGTATTTTAACACAGCTGTACGACCAAAGCTGAAGGATTCAAAGTTTCCGAAAGATTCCATTGTTGATTTTGCAATATGTGATCAAGGTAGTTAAATTGGATTCATTGATTTTTCCTTATTTCTAAATTGTATTTATTGATAACAACTTGGTTAGGTATGAGTGTACATCTTCAGGGTTCGAAATAAGCAGTAGTCCGATAGCCTGTGACTTACACATTTCTCCTTGGGCTACCAATATTTCGCAGAAACAAGCCCAACCGAGCTACCATATTTTCAAAGGCAATATAAACAAATGTTTGGAACGAATGAATCATAATAGTGAAATATCTTTTGGGCTAGGGAATATTCTAATGTGGTAGCTCGACAAGCCTATTGGATTCAAATCCGAATTTCGTACACTGCACCTTCCATTGCTATTAATTTAACCTCTGACATTGGCATTTGAGAATCAATTCTTTAGATAAATGGTGTATTGTGCTAATTTGCCTATAAACTGGCAGTAAAGAGTTGGGACTCGTGTAAATTGGGATTTCTTCAGATGCATTTGCATCTGTGTGTTACAAATTTGATATGTTCACAAGAATATTCACAATATGAATTTTACATCTTTGCGGTCCATATCCTATTGAAGCTTAAAGGGACTTTACTGACTTTTTAGATGTGACCAGACTGAAAATATTTATTAAACTAGTTTTGAGTACCATTTGCTGAAGGTCTTGTCCAAAAACTTGTGTGTAAATTTTAGATCATTACCTCACTCAAGAATAAGCAGTTTAATTGTGCAATATGACCCAAATATGAAAAGTGTAGCAATGCTTTTCACTCAAATTAGGATAAGAATCACAGGAAAGAATCACAGATATTCCCATTCAAGTGCTTCACTTCATCTTTGTAATAAGTTCAAATTTCTTGCTTTTGGGCTTTGTGAAATCAGTGGAGCTTCTTTAAAATGTTAATCTCAAAGCATTAACTGTTAATTGAAGTTAATTAAAGATCCTGTATGTTGTAATTATAACCCCACCACAAAATGGGGGGGGGGGGGTATAATGGGATTCGACTTTGTCGCGTTCGTCCGTTCCGTCTCCATTTTCGGTAGTCGCTCTATAAAATCAATATACCAATTGAAGGATTTCTTCAAACTTGGCTCAAATATTCACCTCAGCAAGGGGATGTGCAGAACCCATGTTGCCAATGTGTCAGCTCAAGGTCAAGGTCACACTTGAAGGTCAAATATCAAACAATGAAATATTAGACAGTATGTCGTGTCCGCTCTGTAACTCCTACACTAATTGAAAGATTTTCTTCAAACTTGGCTCAAATGTTCACCTCAACAAGGGGATATGCAGAACCCATGTTGCCCATGTGTCAGCTCCAAGGTCAAGGGTCACAATTGAAGGTCAAATATCAACAATGAAATATTTAGACAGTATGTTGTGTCCGGCTCTGTAAGTCCTACACTAATTGAAAGATTTTCTTTAATCTTGGCTCAAATGTTCACCTCAAAACAAGGTTATGTGCAGAACCCATGTTACCCTTTTGCCGGGCTTAAGGTCAAGGTCACACTTGAAGGTCAAAATTAAACTTAGAAAATGTTCTTAAAGTTTTAACATGTATTTGAATATTTCTGAAACTAGAAAAGGTATTTGCTTGAAAACTTAAATATATATGAAGTGTCACAGGTCAAGTTTCATAACTCTGTATTGCATTTTGACAAAGTAATGCCTCTTTTTAAGTCTTTAAATTTACATACAATCAATACTAGACAATATGTCGTGTCCGCTCTATAAATTCTATACTAATGGAAGGATTTTCTTCAAACTTTACTCAAATGTTCACCCCAACTGGAAAATGTGCAGAACCCATCTTACCCTTGTGCCAGCTTAAGGTCAAGGCCACACTTGAAGGTCAAAAATTGACTTAGAATATGTCTAGTACATTGGAAAAATGAAAGGTTATTTGTAACTGTTTCGAACATGATTTATACTAATACCTGTACATTCACCAGAGATAATTTACTTTTATGTATATGTATTTGTGCCACTAAAGTTATTCTCTTAACCACCTTTCCAAGTCGTCTTCTGTCAAGGACATTGGTGGGGGTATGAATCGCATTCAGCGATAGTTCTAGTTAAGTTTATAACCACACTTGGGTGAAACTTTATATATGTATATAATTATGCATCAACATGGAAGAAAATGTAAAATATGTACTGCAAATATTTGTCCACACCATATGTATTCTTACAAAGCATTCATTTCTTATTGAAAAAAATTGACTTAGACTTTAAAGGAAAATGACTTTCTAATTACCTCCCTTAATTACTATGAAATCTAGATTCGGTAATATCTTTACAAATAATGGTTTTTGGAACTTAAAATATTGATAAATCTTCATTTGAGCATTATATTCATGACATAAAACCATAAAAATATTGAGTTTCAGGATCTAACATGCACATTGGCACATAGATATGATGACAGTGTTAATCTAGAAAAGATATTTTTTATACTGTTATTTTTCCAGGTGCAAAATTATGGGTAATTGAGGTGAACCCGTTTCTTGAAACAACAGATGGAGCCTTGTTTAGCTGGAATCATGAGAGGGACATACTGGAGGGATCACAGGGGTTTGTGTTCAGGATAACAGAGAAACCACGGCCAGGGGCTAAAACCATATTACCTCAGAGCGTCAAGGGACTTCTTGAAGACAAGACAATTTAGCAGTTTTGATAAATTCTCAGATCTAAGCAGTGAAATGGATTTATTAAGCATGCATTATAAGCATTATAAGCATGCATAATAGTACAATTATGTAAAATGGATTTATTCATGCATGCATTAGTGTAATGTGTCATCAAGCATGGTTTATTGAGTACTATACAATAGCTCATTATCATTTGATTTTAGTTTTAACTAAAACTTTGTATGAAATATGATAGATTGTAAAAATTCAGTAATCACATATTATGACCATAAAAAAATTCAAATAAGAAATGTTCCAATTGTTAACTTTACACCTATCCCATGTCTTCATTCTTGTTGTTTTGTTTTGATTACACCTGTAAACAATTTGAATTGAAATATAAGGGGTTGTGAAAACTTGGAAACATATGATCTGGGAGTTGTTTATTTAATTGTTTAAAAAAGATAATGATATAAATAAATTAACCACAATTCATATTACTGTTCTTGATTGTACAACAGTGTTTTTTTTATAAATAATAGAGTAAATGTTATTTGGACCAGAAACTTTGTTTGGTTAGAAAGGTTTTGTGAATAAGAAGGGTTTGGATTTTAAAGTCCCACTGTTCAAATTTACCTCATGAATATATCCTATGTATAGGTTAGAGTGCATATTGGGTGTTCTTCGTAAATAAGAAAGCTAAAAAGGAGCGGAGCTTGCGAAGCGACTGTAGCTTTCTTATTTACGAAGAACATCCAATATGCACTCTAACCGGCTTAGTGCTCCGCCCATTTTTTCCCGCCCAACACACTGCGTGACGTCACACGATAGCCTAAATGTGTATAACCATATTTGGAAGAGGTAGCGGTACACATTTTCGGGTCACGTGTTTTGCATAGCTTATTCCCGCATTCTGTCTATATCAGGCAATATCACGGTGCATATCCATATCGGTACCCTCTTTGCGAAATATTCTCAAACGGTACCCTCTTTGAACATACACAGGTCATTCTCTGCTAAAAACAAACCAGCGATGGATAACAATGCAGTAAAAATTCATTGTAATAAGGAAAGGAGGTATGACACATAGAAAAGATGTATACCACGGAACACTAGAATGTTTTATTAATGTGCTGATTTGTCATGTGCCCGATTTTCATGTACTGCAAATTCACAATAAGCTACAAAAAGTCGACATGTCTTGCCTCGCCCGTCACCTCGACATATTTTTCGGGCTGAAATGAACCTGTAGCTTGATTAAGATAAGATAAGATAAGATAAGTTTTATTTCAAGTCGGCAAGTTTTCAACAATACAACATAAGCTCTAGGAGCTTTTATAACCGACTGTATTGATTATATATGCATCATGCATATTTATTATGTTCATATACATATCATCTTCGGACAAATGGCAGTATATTGTAAAATTAATAAAAACACCCTACTTTCGGTTTTGCAGCTGCACGGGCTGTAATATTTACATTTTAAAGTAAGAAATATTACATAGGCCTACATACTTTGTTGGAATAAGTGAACTTTTTATTTGGAAATTATAAAATGATACTGGTTCCGTAAGTAATAAAACATTTGTACTGTTATTTTGCCTGTTTTCATTTCAATGAACCTCTTTTTTTTTTAATTCTATGCCGTAGTGACGATATACATGTGCGTGTACGGAAAAAAAATGATGCATAAATATTGATAAGTAGGAGTAAACTTAAAGATCTCTGCACATGCGTACATTTCACTTTAGCGCTCTTCGAAACTTAGCTCCGCCCACTTGCGTTTTATAATATAAAACGTCCAGTTTATATAAAATCTGTTCTATTAAGCTTTGAAACCTGAAAATTTGAAAAATCCTCGTCGGTGATTGGCTTAAAAAAATTGGCGAACACTAATAAACATTTATAGATTTATCTAATACATGTATTGCATGTACATTCTACTGCTGATTTTTTTTGCAAAATAGCTGAATATATTAATTTAAAGCTTCCTATAAAGAAAGTTTCGTATTATGATCAACCTCTCTTCAGAGGCATTATGTTAGTTAAGTTAAACCATATTTACTTAAGATTATTATAAGAGCTTGTATGTTATTTAAACCACTCTCTTTTGTTTGTTTGCTTTTGGTTTTACGTCACACCGGTCATATGGCGACGTTCCAGCTTTTCTGGTGGAGGAAGACCTCGGGTGCCCTTCTGTGCATTTTTATCAGGCATGAAGGGGCACCTGAGTAGAACCACCGACGTTCCGTAAGCTAGCTGGATAGCTTCCTCACATGAAAGAAATCATTGTCCCTGTCGGGACTTGAACCCACAGCGGTGACGGGCAAGTGGTTTGAAGTCAACGACCTTTACCATTCGGCCATGGACGCCCCAACCACACTCTTGTCCACACTCTAAGAAAGAACAGGACTGGTGTTGTTTGTATTATTTATTTATGTGATAAAGCTAATCAGATCAGTTTCACATTTTGATCATACCTATCTTGAGAGACCTCCTGTTGATAAATGCCACTTTTTTGTTCTTTTCACTCATTCTGGTTTTTGTGTTAAGGTTTTTAGCTCACCTGTCACAAAGTGACATGGTGAGCTTTTGTGAATGCTTTCCGTCCGGCACCTGTCCACCGTCTGTCCATAAACTTTTACTTTAAACGACATCCAAACTTCAAAGGAATGTTCCTTTAGGGGTCAACTTTAAAAATTATTCAATGAATTTAATTCCCTGCAGAACTCTGGTTGCCATGGCAACCAAAAGAAAAAAATAAAAGTCTTCTTTTAAAAAACAAAAAGAGCTGAAGCTTAGATATTTTGCATGAAACATCGTCTAGTCAGTGTCTACCAAGTTTGTTCAAATAAAATCCCTTGGGTCAAAGGTGGCTCTGCCCCGGTAGGAGGAGGGGGGGGGGGTCATTGATATTCCTTATATGTATATAGTAAAAACTTAAAAAATCTTTTCTTTTAAAAATCCCAAAGAGCTAGAGCTAAGATATTAAGCATGAAACATCTTCTAATGGGGGTCTTTCAAGTCCTGGGGTCAAAATATGCCCCGCCCCGGGGGTCATTGATTTTCCTCATATGCATATAGTAAAAATTAAAAAAAACCCCAAAGAGCTAGAGTTTAGATACTTAGCATGAAATATCTTCTCGTGATTGTCTACCAAGTTTGTTCAAATAAAAGCCCTGGGGTCAAAATTGGCCCTGCTGCCCGGGGTGGGAGTCATTGTTTTTCCCCGATATGTGTATAGTAAAAACTTAAAAAATCTTCTAATGGATGTCTACCAAGTTTGTTCAAATAAAAGCCCTTGGGTTGAAACTGGCCCCTTCCCGGGTGCCCATATACAGGTGAGTGATTTCAGGGCCATCATGGCCCTCTTGTTCTGTTTTATGAAGTTAATAATCTGAAATTGTCTTGTATACTTATATATAAAATAATATTGTTTATCTTCTGCCACATTACTGTTTTTCTCTTGTGGTAATATTTTAACATTTATTGTCTTTCACAGTTTTATATTGTCTTTCACAAGGTGTATATTTTATATTTTATCTATACCTTTTAAAAATATATTTTTACATACAAATGTATACACAATATGTTTATTTAAATAAAAAGAAAAAAATAACTGAATTTCTTTTATTTTTAGCTTAACTCTTCACAGAATAGTGGGGCTATTCTGCTCAATCTAATGTTGGCATTCGTGGAACACTTGCTTTAAATTTTGGTGCTATTTTTTATACTACCGAAAAATTTCAGCGTATATTTTTATGCATCTAGTTGTCCGTCTACACTGCAGAACATAGGGGGCCATCTGACTGTAAACAGAAGAAAAGAGAACAATGGAATTCATACTATAACAATAGAATAAGGGGCCAATGGCCTTCTAATAAACAGAGAAACAAAGGCCGCTTGTTCAAATTTTGATTTTCCAGCCAACTGTTGGCAATTTGTATCTTTTGAACCAATGGAACGAAATTAAAACTTCTTGACAAAATTGTAAAACCATAATGCAAAGCACAGGTTGACCTCCCTATGGATTAAAGAAAATCTGTCCCTTTTCTGAATCAATTGAAGTCAATTAAAACTTTTTTGGCCAAAATGTTACTTGTAATGAGACGATGTGTAGAACACAAGTTTTAGTTTCCTCAGATCATAGTTGGCACCGCCCTATCACAAAAGTGATAATATTCATGCCCATTAAGTCAATATTTGCCCCATCCTGGGGTGGGGTTACTTGATGTGTACATGTATAGACTTATATAGGAAAACATTTCAGTAAGTAAATGTAGTCTAATTAAGAAAATCACATTTAACTCTTCTTGTGTAAAACTACATTACCCAGGGTTTAGATATGTGGCATGTAGCATTGCTTTATGGACATCTAAAAAAATTGTATAAATTACGACTCTTCGGTAGAAATTGCCCCAACCCTTGTGGTCACTTCGTATATGTAGGCTTATATGATAAATACATGTATATTTTCTACACTTAAACTACAAAGCCCAGAGATTAGAAGTAGGCATGTAGCTTCAATTTCTTGTAGGCTTCTACAAAAGTTATATTAATCATGACTCCAAGGTCAAAATTTGTTCTGTCCAGGGGGTCACTTGTTTAGAAAACTAATGTATACATTTGTATTTAGACGCACCCTAATCATTTTGTGGAAAATTACAATGCCCAGAGCTGATATATTTGGCATGTTGACCTCTACAAAAGTTTTATGAAGCTTTTTGAGTAAAAAAATCACGACTCTTGGGGGGCCATCTAGTATCATAGGATAATCAAGATTAAACATTTTCAAATTAGTTACATGAATTGGCCTCTTCCCGCGTTGAAGGGTTATTTTGTATTACTCAAACACACTTTCATTCGGGTTCTGTCTCACCTATGCGGTACCTCGTTGTCTTTCAACTAATGCACTGGGCCTAAACTTACATGGGTCATAACTCTATGGTGTTTACAGAACTATATCACTACTTTAAAGACATATACAACTTTTCAGAGACTTATGATTTACAGATTTGTACATGTACATATACCGGTACATTGAATACCTTAAACATAATGTAAGCATGCCCCATGAGTAAATATGACTGCGACCCTAAATATTTATTCTACTAAGATGGGCAATTTTGCCCAGTTGTGCCTCCCTCTTGTTTTTCTATACATCTAACTTACTTTTCATGCAATAAATAATTCTGAATACAACAAATTTGGTGCAAAACAGTGTTTTCTATTACAATGAGCGGACAATCAAGTCATTCAAAACATTAATTTATAAACAGTCCTAAAGTTATTACTTAAACAATCAATAGAACTGCCTGTAGATCTACTGTATTGTTAAAAAAAGTCCTTCGAGTCCAATATTCAGTATCTTTTAAACGGGCGCTATCATAAAGCTGAAGTTCCTACCATTTCAGTATGGGCTACATTGAGACACTGACCATCGGGTTTGTTGCAGTGACTTCGGAAAGACGGGTTATTTATGTCTTATTTATTAAAAACTAGAACAGCATCTACCGCCACAGTATTATTTTGGCAGCTCTTTTTTTGGATTAAACTTACTTTATTGATGTATGAGATTGTCATTTAATTCAGATTCTTTATTAAGATGATTCAGGCCACTAGATCACATATCACAATAAACACAAAACATATTTACATATAATGCACATAATCACAAATACGGTAATCATCATATAAACATGTATGAGCCTCGCCATGACAAAACCAACATAGTGCGTTTGCGACCAGCATGGATCCAGACCAGCCTGCGCATCCGCGCAGTCTGATCAGGATCCATGCTGTTTGCTTACAAACTATAATACAAGTAGAGAAACTGATAGCGAACAGCATGCATGGCTCCTGATCAGACTGCGCGGATGCCCAGGCTGGTCTGGATCCATGCTGGTCGCAAACGCACTATGTTGGTTTTGTCATGGCGCGGCTCATATAAAGTATGCAAGTAGTTTTAAAAACACAAAATTATAATGAGTGGCTATTCTATTTGCCTGTTCTCGTATTTTGAAGAAACGAAAAACAAGAGACAGCAGTAATATGGTATTATAAGGGAGATTACCTTCAAGTATTAAATCTATATAATCTAAAGTATTGCTGTAATCAATTGGCATATATTAACCCTTTCCCCCATGAGCATATTGTGAAAAATGGCCGTTTTCACTGAAAAGCCTGCTGTTACAAGTTCAAACTGCTATGAAACTATGAAAAATGCTTCAATACTAATCAAACTTGGCACAAATGTTGACTGGACCTTTGCCTTTGTAACGACATGCTCAGTCTTAAATTTCCTGTTACCATGGCAACGAGGGGACATCTCAAAATTGCCAAAAATCACTATTTTGCCTCGATTTTTTCCATCAAAATTTATTTCAAAGTGCTGCAACTGCTCAAGGGATTGAGATAGAGTCAAAGGCTTTTCAGCGTTGGTTAAACGTTACATTATGATCGACCTGGGGTCATTTTTAGCCTCTCACAAGTCCAAAATTTTCTTGGCGATGAGGGGGACTCCGCCCCCTTCAACCCCCCCACCTAACAGAAGGGGGCACTTCCCCCTTCTGGCAACCCCCTGATGTATCTTTAGGATGAGGGGCGGCGCCGAAAAAGTGCTCAATTTTTTAAGCAACATTTTTCAAACGAAAACTTATGTTTGGGGCCCAAATAGGACATTTTTTCACTATTTGAGGCCTAAATAAGGGGGGGGGGGGTCGAAAGTGCGTTGTTTCGCGTATATATGTGGTAAAGGGTTAATCGACATAATTTTGTTAACACTGCATTTATGATGACCTCAACTTTAGAGCGTAATAAATAAACATGGCTAAACATTTTATTGTCTGTTCTTTTCTGGATAATACATTAAATGTGTTCAAAGTTGAATTATTTTATTACATGCTTTTCGATGGTTTATAGAAATTTATTTTATGCTTTCCAGTGTTTTATAACAATATATCAGATTATTATATTCTGATAAACCACACTACTGTATAGTGAAATTTATAAAATATAATTTTCACTGTAGCCGGACTATATCTGAATGCCGATGAAAAGAAAATCATAACCAAATGGAAAAACAGGCAGAAATAAATGCCGTCATACGTAAATTTGCTTATTTATGAAAAGAAAGTAAATGTCATCATTTATCATGTTAAAAATTTAACAAAATTAGAGAAATTTAACAGAACTATATTTCAAAACTTATGATGTGACGTCATGATATAATGACGTCACAAAGGAAAATGCGCGACGTTACGCGGCAAAATCAGTAATCACTTAAAAAGCATAAAATAAAAAGAAAATTTATTTGTTTTACATATAAGATTGAAATATATTTCATTCGTGAACACCAGCTATTATATTTTCACTCGTGGCTACGCCACTCGTGGAAATATTGCATCTGGTGTTCACTTAGTGAAATTATATTTCAATCTTACATGCAAAACAAACAAATATCCTCTATATATCAGTGAATTAAAACTGATAATTTCACTGTTTGAAACAGTGAAATTATCAATTTGATAATTTCACTGTTTTGAATTTTAGCCCCAAACGTTGTTTCAGTGAAATACCAGCGTACACAGAACTGGAAACCAACTTAATAACGTGACGTCGTATATGACGTCACGTTGTATAATTATTTGGCGCGTTATTCATCTAGTATTAGGCAAAAATGTCTCTTTTAACGTTTGTTTGCATATAATAAAAAGAAAATTTGTTTAGTTTAGTGTATGATCGAAATATATTTCACCTCGTGAACACCAAAATTTCACATTTCACTCGTGGCTGCGCCACTCGTGAAATATACCTTTTGGTGCTCAATCGGTGAAATATATAGAGGATATTTGTTTAGTTCAGTGTAAGATCGGAATATATTTCACCGAGTGAGCACCAAAAGGTATATTTAACGAGTGGCGCAGCCACGAGTGAAATATGAACTTTTGGTGTTCACAAGGTGAAATATATTTCGATCTTACACTAAACTAAACAAATTTTCTTTTTATTACATGCAAAGAAACGTTTTAAAAAGACATTTAACCTAATACTGAATGAAAAGCGCGCCAAATAATAATACAACGTGACGTCATTTACGACGTCACGTCATTAGGTTGGTACCCAGTACTGTGCACGCTGGTATTTCACTGAAACAACGTAAGGGGCTTAAATTCAAAACGGTGAAATTATCAAAGTGGTAATTTCACTGTTTAAAACAGTGAAATTACCAGTTTTATATCACTGATATATTTCTATAAACCACCGAAAAGCATGTAATAAATTCCGATCTTACACTGAACTTAACAAATATCCTCTATTTAATATTTTTTATTAATATAATTTTCTCTTAGATGACTATACAGTACAAACACTACAAGGATGTACGCGTTTTAATGTTGTTGTTTTATTTACTTTATCAGTAAGGTAGAAGTTGATATCTTTGAAGAGGACAATTTTTTTTATGTTTTCTTTGCCAAACAGAGTCTATTTGATTATTTGAAAATGCCAGTTTAATGTATTATCTACATAAATGTCTAATAATATTGAACGGTAACACTTTCTAGGGTTGTATCATTTACTTTCAGTAGGAGAGGATTACATCTCTTTACCTGTTTTGAAGATTAAAATTGAGCCGCGCCATGATAAAACCAACATAATGGGTTTGCGACCAGCAATAATGAGCATAGATCCAGACCAGCCTGCGCATCCGCGCAGTCTGATCAGGATTTATGCTGTTCGCTTACCAACCCTATTACAAGTAATGAACAGCACGGATCCTGATCAGACTGCTGGTCGCAAACGCACTATGTTGGTTTTGTCGTGACGCGGCTCAAATTATGTAGCATGCATTTTCTTTTTATTTTATTTGGTTATTAAAGATACTCAGTTAATCTTTTTTTTGTGAATAATCTTGTAATAACCGGACTTACTCTCTAAAATATATAGAGGATATTTGTTAAGTTCAGTGTAAGATCGGAATATATTTCACCGAGTGAGCACCAAAAGGTATATTTCACGAGTGGCGCAGCCACGAGTGAAATATGAACTTTTGGTGTTCACAAGGTGAAATATATTTCAATCTTACACTAAACTAAACAAATTTTCTTTTTATTACATGCAAAGAAACGTTTTAAAAAGACATTAAACCTAATACTGAATGAAAAGCGCGCCAAAAAATAATACAACGTGACGTCATTTGCGACGTCACGTCATTAAGTTGGTACCCAGTACTGTGCACGCTTGTATTTCACTGAAACAACGTAAGGGGCTTAAATTCAAAACAGTGAAATTATCAAAGTGGTAATTTCACTGTTTCAAACAGTGAGATTACCAGTTTTATATCACTGATATATTTCTATAAACCACCGAAAAGCATGTAATAAATATTCTTTACGATTTTTGCATGAAGTCTGTACCAAACGTAATTCAGTTCGAACTGATTCTATTGGAAATTAAAAATATTATTCTTCTGCCTCCGTGGTCGAGGGGTTAGAGTCGATGACTTCTAATCCAGTTACCTCTCTGGCGTGGGTTCGATCCCCGGGAGATGCTTTGGTAGTTTAGCACGGAGGAAGGTAGTCTAGTACTGGTGTAACTCTCCAGGAACGATGGTTAGGAAACTACCCGCCTATATGACTGAAATACTATTGGGAAAACAAACAAACAAACTTCAGATGTATTCCATTGTTTTATGCGTAGTCATGGAAACACACTAGCGCAAGCGTAGGGGAAGTCATTTTCCATTCACAAATTGCTATTTTATAGCTTATTTTGAACATATTTCGGACTTGCATTTCGGAGTCAATTAACGTCAGTTTGACATGACGTCATTGACGTCTTTTATCAAAGTTTCAATGTCATAACGTCGTCCGTTATCAAACAACAAACCGGACCCCGCTTGTGTCTTGACAATGGCGTCACATCAGTATCCAGAACAGTGGAAAATTATTAAATTTTGTTGCGAACTTGGTTATCCACCTACAAAAACTTATGAAATGAAAACACAGTCATCTGCAGGAAAGATAGTATCAAGAACACAAGTTTTTTGAATGGCATCGGCGATTCAGTGAAGGCAGGCAATATCTAGATGATGATTCAAGAGAAGGTCTAAGACGTTTGTTGAAACAATCAAAGACGTCATTCTCAGTGATAGGCGTGTAACCATAGGAGATGTTTTCGATGTTACTGGATATAGTTACGGGATTGTACAGTGAGTGATCACTGAACAATTAAATATGTCTAAAGTCAGCGCCAGATCAGAAGTGTGTGAATGTAAACGCTGATTACCTGGAAAAATGACTGTCAGAAAAACTTTTGGGTGACGTCAACGTCATCAACGTTTGTTGGATGACTGCCCCCGCACGCGCGAAACATATAGTGTGTTTGTTTGTATATTAGTGTTTTTAATTGCCATAATGCATTGAAATTTTCTGGAGTCATGCATTAAACATTGAAATTTATGTCAGATATTTTTCGTGATTTTCTCTTTGTCTGTTTCTAAGTTATGCGTCCAATCCGGTTATTTCTGGACCACCCCGCGTATTTCAAGTAAACGATCACTGGATTGGTTAATACGAGTCTATATTAAGTATATTAAGATCATTACGGGTTATAGATAGGATATATCTTGATATAAATAAAAAAGTAAAAAGAAAACAAGAACGGGTCCTTGAAGAACTCCTGATTTAACCACTAAAATGTAAATTGTAAATTATCCACCTGAACTGTCTGTTTCCTGTTTGCTAAACAGGAACTAAAATAAATTATACCTTTTCCAGAGAATAATGCAGCGTAACAATACCGCTTTCGGCCTTGAGCTTTTATTATTTGTTGGAAAAACAATTCTGTGTTGTTTCAAACTAAGCATTTCAGTAATTTTACTAATTCAGTAACTTTACTTATGTACATATACAGAGCGGACAGGTAGATTAGAGGTATCAAGGGGTTTCTTTACTGTTGTATGTTGTATGTATTATTTAACAACCAAATAATAAGTACATGTACTGTTTACTTTTATATCTATAAATCTACTTAATTTAGGTGAACCTTTACTCGATATATTGGAATAAACTTAGTTCAACAACTCCCAGTATTAAATTACTATTTGCTTACATATTTATTTGACGAAATACCGCTGCGAGTTTGGCGGAAGGGGCCAAGAAGTTGCGAATGCTCATAACGTGACGAGTTGCTGAATAATGATTTTCATTTTTGATTTCTTGAAAAGGATGTTATTAGAAACAAGTAACAAGTTTTGTCTTTCGTGCAAACTAAACTACTCAGAGAACGAGATGTGTGTTCTATATATGTTTCTTCTTTACTACAATTCTTGAGTGTTCATAGTTTAAACATTAATAAGTAGAAAATATTTGTTTAGTCTTGAGGTCGAGCTTTCTTTCCTTCCGTACCCTCTTTATATATGATCGCCCATTAGTTGTAATTCTCTCTCTTTTTTTCGTCGTTTGTTGTATTTTCATTACTTATCTCACTCTTTCTATGTGTAATTTTGTAATTATTTCATGTTAGTAACTAGTGTACTTGTATGTATTGTTACATTATAATTTGCTTTATTTTTACAATTCACGGGAAAGAAATCTACATAAGTCTTTGACTTCCATTTTAATCCTGTTTATATAACGTCGTTGTATCTTAATTGTATATGTTTGTATTATATGAAATAAATACCAGGGGCGTAGCTAGGGCTTTATAAATTATACGCAAAGCGAGACACGAAGTGCCGAGAGGGGGAGCGTGCGGGAGGGGGTGTCCCGTGTGACCGTGTGGCTGGTGGGGGTACGGGAAATTTTGAAAAATTAGATGTTAAATCGTTGGCTCTGGCATGTCTTGAAGCACTTTTTGCACGTAAAGCATGAAGCATTTTTATGTCATTTCCCCCCCATAAATTGATAAACATATAGCTGCTCGTTTTACTTTTTAACTTATTTCATTGTAACTTTCAACAGATTTGTAAAGAAAAAAGGCAGTGTACGCCTCAAGTTTTCTAGTTTTCTTATTTTACACATGCATATAAACATACACAACAATTTTTCCATGTGAAGTTTGATTAAGGATGCAGATCATGAAATTGGTTTATGTATGAATGTCCGTTCAATTGTAAAACGCATTAAACCAGATAACAAGTTTTTTTTAGCATTTCTCATCAAATCAGTTTGGTAAGAACGGCTTTTCTCTTAAGCCTTCAGTCTTATTTATCCAAGTGTATGTATTATTTCCAAATGCACAAGAAAAATTATACTCTGAGAACACTTCTATTCCATTGTAAGAAAGTAGGGAAATTTAACAGATACAACGAGATATTAAATGGTCTAATGATCACTCCATAGGTCTCCTCAGGCGGTGATGAGAAAGTAACGAACTTACTCATATAGATATATTTTGTTGCCCACAAAAAATATGGCCTCAATGATGACTGCTAACGCCTCCCTGTTCTTTTGTACTTTCTGCCAATAAGCCGTTGATACGAACTCGACCATATTTGCAGATGCGTACAAAGTGGTCGGCTTTTTGAGTGTGTGTGCCCATCAACGACTTTTCTTGCGTTGCCCCAGTCAATCAACGGACGAGCAACAAGCACATTTTCAGGCGTATTAAAGACAAAACATGGAGCACAAAATACCCCATCAAATAAAGGGATGCACCTTAAGTAGATGGGTGCTTCTCTTGCTCAAACACAAAGTCTGGCACTCGCCTACTTGTTGCCTTTTTTTCGAGTTCTCTGACAGATGCAACCAAACTTGTATGTGGCTCGAACCCTTCGGTGAGGACATTTTTTTTAGAATCCGGCATTCTTAGTCGGCTTCTGATATCAATACTTCCGATATGCAGGAATCGTGTCACAGGGAGCTTCTAGCAGTTCTAGAGGGGAGGAGAAGCGGGGGAGGGGGCAAAGAGCAGGAGGTGGACGGAGAAGAAGAAAGGAGAGAAGGAGACGCGACATTGGCGTCTGATTTGCTGATCACAGGAGGGTCACATGCCAGGTCTTGTGAATTCTGTTTTGTTTCTGTCTGGTCAGATTCATTATCGACTTGAATAGGGTCCTGTTTTAGGACCATAAACAGGGTCGCTTGTCCTGGAATTTGACGGAGGTTTCTTTTCATTTTGACAATTAACAACACACCAGAAATTAAATTTTGCCCCGAGTTGATGATTTTTAAAATGTTGAACTAGAACTTAAAAGATTTAAAGTCGTTTTAAAATAGAGCTATTCCAAAGGAAACGATTTTGAAAGGATTGGTTAAAATCTTTATAAAAAGTCTAAATAATCTTTATTTTCTGAGAATTTAACCAACGATAAGTTATTGTGAGCCTAGTTTGTATGTGCTTTTCATTTATCTCTGTGCAATAAGTTTGTAAATGCTTCGAGTTAACGAGAAACTTAAAAATTCCTATTGCACATATATTACGATAATTAATAGAAACGTCATACGATAGAGTGACACAATCATAGTTTACACTTGTAAATAGTATGACGCAAGGAAATATTTTGTAAAAACAGAAATGGAGATCTAGATTTATAGCGATAAAATCATTAAAACTTAGATTTTCTCAAGTTTATTTTTTTACCTTCGGATTTTTTTATACGCAATTGCGTATTGTGCGTAATGGGCGCTACGCCCTTGAATACTGTTTAAACCAATTTGAAACTATACTACTCCTGGTGGATTCCATAAATCTGCAGTTTATCGCCACTTTTCAAAAGTAGTGGCGCGAAAGGGCAAGAAGTGGGGTGAAGAGCCGAGTTGCGTGTTGTTAAATTTTCAGCATTCGTGACAAATGGGAAAAAAAAAAAAAGAACTGTAAATTCTAAAAAGTTAGAATGCAATCCTTTTATTCATTAATAAGCTAAAGATAAGTACATATAAAAAGTGGCGAACATTGAGACATATTATTTTCAGTACACAACTTTTCATAACTCTCAAAAATTTCTGATTAATCTCTTATAAAATAAAGTTTTGTAAAATCAAAAATTAACTATATGCAGTATGTACCTGATGTTAAAGGGTCGTGTACAGAAAAGGCAGATTTACAACTCTGTTGCATTTACTAAAATATGTTGACTTTAAGATGCTTTTATGCTACCGTACTAACATAAAATACAAAATATGTGATGTTCAATGATTATTTACCTTTAACATTTTCATTAATAATACTGAACGTGTGTAACGTTGCTTTTAATTGGATAATTGTGACGTTTATATAATTTATATACACGGCTGCAGTCAATTCATAGAGTAGTTTCAATTTTTCTCAAATAAAGGAAGTTTGCTGTATAAAAATTAATGTACATCGCTACACCATTATACTTATTATGGCGAAACAAACAAAGCAATACATATTGTTTGGCAATATTGACTGGGTGAATTCTATGTACTTGTTTAATTCCTCGCATATATAATCATTATAAGTGCATAACCTTAATAAACATATGAATATATAATATTTCATTAATTGTTTTACATTGGTTGATTAGCATGCAAGTGGTCATGATTCACAAAATAATTATGATGAAAATAATAAAATGTAAATAAAAATAGTTTCAACATGATTCGAAATTACCAGCTTCAGTTAAAAAGTCTATCACTGAGGTACACTATTAGTTTTTAGCTGTACTTAAAATCCCTATGATATACTTCAAAATCCGATAATTTCAGACGAATGATCGTTGACTACGCAAATCTCTCGGGCCAATATTGCCAAACGATAACTTGAATATAAGTAAAGCAGGACAACACAATTGAATACAGATTAAAGGCACATTCAACCTCAGAAATGATTAAAGGCACATTCAACCTCAGAAATTAATGTTTTTTTTCTTTTGTAGTAAGTGCAAACATGTGTTTTAAGATGCTGTAATAATGGACTTATTTTATGCTTTTAACATGAAGCAAATAGTGCTAAATTTAAAATAATTAAAGGTAACAAAATGTAAACAAAGATATATTTTGGATACCTTACTAGAATATCAAATTAACTTTAACCGTACTAATTATCAAAACCCAAATGAAACAAAGTTTGGTTAAGTACAATATTGACAATAAGTAAAAAAATGTTAAATAGACACCAAACGTATAATGTTTACGAAAATAAGTCCATTGTCGAGGCTTTATGGGCCTTAATGCATGTTATGACAGTTACAAGTATATGTAAAGTTTCAGTCTCTGATGAACACTCGGAAAGAAGAAAAAATGTTGCATTTAGAAAGAATATTAAACGAGTATTTTTGTTTATTACACTGAAATTCAAAGTTAATTCGTTGTAATTCAAGGTGCAATTCCCTGTAATTCAGGTGTAATTCAGGTGTAATTCAGGTGTCTCTGTCGATCACAGCCGATCCTTTTTACACGCGAATAGGTTCACACGTCACGAACTTGTAACGGCGGTCTCTGGAAAGATTAAGAAAAAATGGAATAAAAAAGAATAAGTATAAGAAACATGATGAGGCATAAATGATCTTGTCACTTCAAATATCAACTAATTTCTGAAGAAAATAAGGTAAACAGTAAATTTAAATGCTTTACGTACTAAATGTAAATGCAGTCCATTAAAACAATGAAAAAAATGAACGACACATTCCTGAAGAATATCTTTTCATTTGTCAGAACGATCAAATTGTATAAAACTTTCTCAGAATTCAAACAAAATAAAATATTTAAGAATAAGCAAAATATCAGATTACTCTAAAACACTTCATCAAATATTTTAATTATTACTTCCTGTAAATATGCTGAGTGTATCAATAAAACTTGAAAACTTGAAATTGAATCGGTTAACATCGGCTTATTTCGGGTAAAACCGTAAAAAAATTAATCCCGCTCTCGTCTTTTCATATTGCCTACTTCTTTAGATTGAGGTTTTCCATTATATCCATTCGGAACTGCCTCGGCTATTATCTATAATAACCTACCTCGGAAACAATACGGATTAAAAGTAGTTCTACCACGTGGTTTCAGATGTAAACAGAAACAGAGATAATGTTTAACGAATGTATATATTTGAAACCTAATTTCTGTTCCGACACTCATTCGCTTGAAAATATGTCTGACAACAATTTGTAATTTAAATATGCCCACTGATATTCAATTTTAAACAAATCCGACTAAATGTCAACAGGTTGTTTTTTTTTGCACTTTCGGTTTCTACAACCATAATAATAAATAAATAATGTATTGTTTGCTTTTGTACCAATGAATTCACTTATTTTAGGTGGACTTTTACTACATTTATTGGAAATAAACTTGTCAACAACTCCCAGCATTAAATTACTATTTGTTTACATGTTTAGTTTCTTAGCGTACCGCATCCGTTCTGTGTATTCATACTATTGTGTTCGAGGTCCTTATCCGAAGACTGACTGAAAGGGCCGAGAAGTTGCGATTGCCATTATATCGTCATTATTTGGAAACTAAAACTAAAATGGTGGCTTCAGTATTAACGAATGTTAGGTAAGTTCATACACAATGTAATACTCCTACAAAAATGAGATAAACGAAAACTTAGGTCATTGATATTTTTTACAAAGAATTTAAAGGAAAAACAAATGTTTATGTGTTTAAAAATCATTAATCTATATCAATTATCAATATTTTTTCGATTTCATTAAGTAAAAGTTATCCCCAAAATTACATTCATATATTTACATTGGTAAAA
The DNA here is from genome assembly GCF_026571515.1 of Ruditapes philippinarum. Classification (NCBI taxonomy): domain Eukaryota; kingdom Metazoa; phylum Mollusca; class Bivalvia; order Venerida; family Veneridae; genus Ruditapes; species Ruditapes philippinarum. The sequence goes on from NW_026857641.1 coordinate 144,604, forward strand.
AATTTCTGTACAAATTTAATATGAATTATTTTTTCAACATAGCCTATTAAACACATTATTATAAAAACGACACTAGTTTATCTATGTATTTGAAATTAAACTTTTGTCATTTTTTCTCATTAAGTGACATACAATTACAGAATTAAGTGCTTGGAATAATCTTACGCAAACACAGAAATATTTATTTAATACATCACCATTTGCAAGAACAAACATCAACTGCACCCATAATCTCCTGCCAATTTATAATCTTGTTAGGTCGACCAAAACTGCCAAATCCACACGAGTTAACATTCATTTTGCTGCTTGCTTGCCATTCCACCTATTGAATTCCAACTGAATTCGAATATTTTTTTATTAATTGCAAGCAGCTCAATGTATGTTTAGTCTGGTGGATTTGGAAGTTCCGTTGACACAAAATGTCGACCTCGCAATTTTAATGTTATTTTTTAGGTTTGATATTTCATTTATTGTAAATGAAGAAAGATTGATCAATATTTACAGAAAGATAATATCTGTTGTGCTATGTTTGCACGTAAATATATGAAAATGTGTTTTATTTGAAAACAAGAGCTGTCACCCAAGTGACGAATGCCCCCGAAAAAGTTTCTTAAGCATGCAGGTATTATGAAAAGAAAAGAGAAAGAAAGTAAATAATTGTTGAATATTGTTCTTGATAGCATAAACCTTCAAAATATAAGTGTGACCTTGACCTTTAAAGAAGGGACGTGGTTCCTGGACGCGACAAAATGTTGTTATGAGACAGACATGTGTGCCAAATTATTTCAAAATCACTCAATGCATGACAAAGTTACAGTCAGACGGACATGAGCCTTAGCCGCTACACATTGTCTTGATATGGTAGACATTTGTGCCAAGTTATTTTAAAATCCTACTATGCATGACAAAGTTACAGTCCGGACATGAATGTGTATCTTCAAACTCTTCTCGAGAGAATGAGTACCTTCAAACTATAAATGTGACATTGACCTTAAAGGTAGGGACATGGGTCTTTGTTGCGACACATCGTCTTGATGTGGTATACATTTATGCCTAGTTATTTTAAAATCCTTCTATGCATGACAAAGTTACAGTCCGGACACGAATGTGTGTACATATAAACTCTAATTGTGATAAAGTGAAGCTTCAAAATGTTTGTGTGACCTTGACATTTGAGGTTGGGGCGTTATTCTTTGACCAGACACATCATCTTGATGTGGTAGAGATTTATGCCCAGTTATTTTAAAACTATTCGATGCATGACAAAGTTCCAGTCCGGACACGAATTAAATGGGGACGCACATATGGACGGATAGACGGACAAGGTAGGGACGTAATTTTTGGACGCGACACATCATCTTGATGTGGTAGACATTTGTGCCAAGTTATTTCTAAATCCCTCCATGTATGAAAAAGTTACAGTCCGGACACGAATTAAGTGGGGACGCACAGACGGACGGACAGACGGAAGAGGTAGGGACGTTATTCTTGAACGCGACACATCGTCTTGATGTGGTAGACATTTGTGCCAAGTTATTTCAGATCCCTCTATGTGTGACAAAGTTACAGTCAGGACACGAATTAAATGGGGACGCACGGACAGACGGACAAGGTAGGGACCTTATTCTTGAACGCGACACATCGTCTTGATGTGGTAGACATTTGTGCCAAGTTATTTCAGATCCATCTATGTGTGACAAAGTTACAGTCCGGACACGAATTAAATGGGGACGCACAGACGGACGGACAAGGTAGGGACGTAATTCTTGAACGCGACACATCGTCTTGATGTGGTAGACATTTGTGCCAAGTTATTTCAGATCCCTCTATGTGTGACAAAGTTACAGTCCGGACACGAATTAAATGGGGACGCACAGACAGACAGACGGACAGAGGGTGCAATTATATTATGCCTCCCTTCGGGGGCATAAAAATACAAGAGCAAAATTTTGACCGATCGGGAAATACGCTACGGCGAGTTAAATATTCTAACACTGTTAGATCTTTTTAAACATAATTTTATAATTAAGTCCATGGAATTAAAAAACACACTCTACCTTCGGCTTAATGAGGGTCTGCGAGTATGGACCCGGACATGTCATCATTCATGTCCTTAAAGGTTTTCGTATGCCAAAAAGTTATCTAAAGCTTTTGAATACAGTTCTTCACTGAATGATACTAAATATGTATGCAAGACAACTTTGCTTCAAGTGCTTAAAAGTAATTTACTGAAAAAGAGAAAGGTAGCAGGCCACAATTTTGGTATTAGCAAAGTTAATCAATAGATTTTGTGGTGTAGTTAGTGTGTAAAGCTACAAAGTGGCATCAACGCTACAGGAGAACTTGAGATATGTCTTACTTAACGGAAAAGGTAAAGCTAGTACGGACACGCAAGCAGACGTTCTAACTGTCTAAAAGTTTTATGTGGTACCCCTTTGTTCTCCTTGGCCACATAAAACCATACTAACCATATATAGTTTCTGTTAAAAGCATTTTTTGGCTTAGTCAAAGCATTTAATTTATACACTTTACTACGCTCCCTTCGCAGCTTACTGAATACACTCCCGTTAAGGCCCTGTCACACTAGACTGCGCTGTCACTGCGTTTGTACGGCGTTGTTAAATTTTTCAAAGCGCCGCGAGATCGCAAGAAAAATCTGATATTTTTGATGACACGGAGACTTCGCGGCGTCTTCATGGCGTCCTCACGGCAATCATGGCGTTGCTACGGAGCTTCAACGGGGTTGCAATGCGTTCTTACGGCGTTTTCATTGGCGATTGTCTGCGTTTGGACTGCGCTTCTACTGCGTTCTTTGCGCCTCCTCTGCGCTTTCACAGCGCTCAAACGGCGCTATTGCGGCGCTTACACTGACCTGAAATCGTGATTCACATACAAGTTCTGAATAGTCGTGTACCTGCTGCACCTGCATGGAAGCAAGTAGTATTCTAGGTTGCTGCCGTTCATCATACATGGTTAAAAGGATATTCACGTTCTGTATATACAGTGAAAACCCTCAATTAAGACCACAATAGGGACTGCAGTAAAGTGGTCTTGATTGCGGGTGGTCTTAATTGTGGATATAATGAATTATCAATGAATATCTATTTCATGACCACTCTATTTAAATTATTATGTATAAACATGTTGAAAGAATTATATTATAACCTTCAAAGATTACTGTAAACTACGGTGTCCTTATCGTGCCATTTAGAATGTCGTCCGTCGCGTCTAAGGGTAGACACACGACAATGCGAAGTGACATCGCGACAATGCGAAGCGACGCTCGACAACGCGAAGCGATATGCGACAATGCGAAGCGACGCTCGACAGTGTCAAACGATATGTCGCACTGTCGCCTAGAAATGTCGCGGTAAAAAAGGGCGACATTTAAGAAATGTCGCTTCGCGTTGTCGAGTGTCGCTTCGCATTGTCGAGCGTCGCTTCGCGTTGTCGCGATGTCACTTCGCGTTGTCGCATTGTCACTTCGCATTGTCGAGTGTCGAGGTTGGTAGAAGTGCATACCACGACACTCGACAATGCGAAACGACAACGCGACAATGCGATACGACGCTCGACAATGCGAAGTGACACTCGACATCGCGAAGCGACATTTTTAAAATGTCGAGTAAATGTCGCGTTATTTTTATGATTTTTACACCGCGACGCTCAACATTGCGAAGCGACACTCGACAATGCGAAGCGACACTCGACAACGCGAAGCGATACTCGACAACGCGAAGCGACACTCGACAATGCGAAGCGACATTTGGAATAATATCGTATCGCATTGTCGTGCGTCTACCGGTGCTTGGTCAGAATTTACTAACTCACCGACAAACGGTGCGATCATGGAAGGGGTCGCACTAAACTGCTGACGAATTAGCTGACGATATAGAATATATAGGAAACTGCTGACCAGTTAAACAAAGAAGGATTATCGAAAACTGCTGACCAGTTAGATAAAGAAGGGAAAACAATGAAGGTGTCAAATTGCCGTTGGTGATATTACAGGGCGAGGTCGAGAAATACTTGATAAAATGTTTTTTTCAAGATGTCAATATTACAAATGATACATATTAATTATAAAAAAATTCAATTGATATATACTGTATATTTCTCAATTTATTTTGATATAATATTTTATTTAAGTACCTTAATGAATTTTCTTCTATGTGTTATATATTGGTTAAAATTTTTAAAATGTAGTCAAAATATGATGTACGAAAAAATCATAATTTGTTTCAAGTATGTATAAAACTATGCATCATAGGTTAAAATATATACATGTACATATACGTAATGTATATTTTAACAAAATATAATTATTATGTCGTATTTAGTGCAAATATGAAATAAAGTGATTTCTGTTTCCTTATTTGTTGTTCGTATAATTGTATAAGTAATATTGAACAAAAATTAATAATGTGCTAATTGTTATAGTTAATAAGCTTTTATTACATTATAAACAACATGTTTCCACAGATATCCATTAAACTGATAATTTATCGAGATCGATATGCCCCAAGGTCATATTAAAATCGATTTCACACGCGACGTGTCATTCTTGATTTATCCAGGTACGTATATACCCGATATACTAGTAAATAAATTCACAGATTTTCTACATTTAAATGGGAAGAAATACTTTGAACGCTGCACAAAAAGTAAAACTGTGTATTTTACTGGTACAGACGTAAACAGGCAAAAGTGGTATAACGAAGTGTGCAAAGAAAAACATGAATTGTTTAAGAAGGCAATGTATGAATATAATATCAACCCAAATGATGAGAAAAGAATGAACGTTTATACCAAGAAAAAGGACTATAAATATTATTGTCGTAAATGTAAAAATAATTATAATAAAACATTTGCCCAATCTCTAAATACAATAAAACATAAATCACCACGTGAATTCTGGAAGACTTTTAAACAGAAATCGCCAGGAAATCGGGGTGAAGAAATAACAGTTGACTCTTTTTATGAACATTTTAAAAATCTTTCTACAAATCGTGATAAACGTGAAACTAATAATGATTGCGATGACTTTGTAAAAACTTTCTTAGAATCAGAAGGCAACAATGCTACATTTGAAGAACTTGATAAACCGATATCTCTGGAAGAGATTATTCTAGCATCAAAAAGCTTAGGTAGTAATAAAGCTTGTTCTGCTGATAACATCTTATACGAGTACTTTACATCATGTATAAATGATATTGTGAATCCTTTACAATTGCTTTTTAATTATATTCTTGATAGTAGATCTTTCCCAAAATGTTGGTCATCCGGTATTATTATTCCTTTACATAAAAAGGGTGATCCAACAGACCCGAGTAATTATAGGGGAATTACGATAACAAGTTGTTTTGCTAAATTTTTCACAGTGATTATAAATAACAGGCTGAAGAAATGGTCTGTAGAAAATGACAAAATTACGGATGCCCAGTTTGGGTTTAAAGCAGATTATAGCACTGTAGATGCTATTTTTATATTACATTCTTTGATCGAAAGGTTTATAAATGATAAGAAGAAACTATTTTGCTGTTTTATTGACTTTAAAAAAGCATATGATCTAATTGACAGGAACTGCCTATGGTATAAACTGATAAAATGTGGTATTGATGGCAAATTGTTTTCTATAATATATTCAATGTATGAAGATGTTAAATTGTGTGTAAAACATGTAAATACGTTGTCTGAATTTTTCAGTAGTGAAATGGGTCTCTTTCAAGGTGAGATAACTTCACCAATAATGTTCAGTCTCTTTTTGAATGATTTAGAAAATTTATTACAAGAAAATTTAGATGATGGTATAACATTAGATCAAATATCGATTTATTTGCTATTATTTGCAGATGACGCCGTTATCTGTTCTGAATCTGCTCAAGGTTTACAAAATTCATTAAATAGTTTAGAAAAATATTGTAACAAATGGCATCTTACTGTTAACGTAGATAAGACTAAGATTGTTGTTTTTAGAAAAGGCGGAGTTTTAAATAAAAGTTATAAGTGGATATATGGGGGGTTAAATATAGAAATTGTAAAAACGTTTAATTACCTAGGTATTGTTTTGTCTAGCGGAAGTTCGTTCATACCAGCGACCAACACACTAAAAGGCAAAGCACTACGGGCTATGAGCTCATTATTTAATGTAACACGAGATAAGCAAGTTCCATTGATATTATGTTCAACTTGTTTGATGCATATGTTCTACCAATTCTAAATTATAGTTGCGAGGTATGGGGTAGCCTACCATCGGAAAATTTGGAAATTGTACATAGGAAGTTCTGTAAATGGTTGCTTAATGTGAAAATGTCAACAAATACTCTTTCACTGTTTGCAGAAGTAGGCCGATTTCCATTATATATTTCACGTCATGTAAGAATTGTTAAATATTTTTATAAAATTATACCAAAATAAAACAAGCAATTGTATATTAAATTATATTGTTAATTGTCAGAGATTGGAGATAGAGTCAAAGTCTAATACTGTAAATTGGTTGTCTAAAGTCAAAACACTTTTGCAAAGTGCTGGATTTAATGATGTGTGGATGTATCCAGAATCAGTTAAGCTAAATATATTAATACCAGTCCTACATGGTCGTTTAAAAGATATTTATATCACAAATTGGCATTCTAGTGTACATATTTGTTCTTCTTTGTATTTGTATAAACATATCAAAACCGATTTTAGCAGGTCTAAATACCTGGATATTGTTGACTCTATGAAATTAAGAAATATATTAGCTAAACTTAGATTATCATCTCACAATTTATTAATAGAAACAGGTAGACACAATAATATTAATAGAAATGACCGGAAATGTACTATTTGCAACAATAATGACATCGAAGATGAATATCACTTTGTATTGATTTGTACTTTGTATGATTCTCTTAGAAAACAGTATATATCCAACTATTTTACAAGAAACCCTAGTATGTTTAAATTTTTAGAATTGCTGAATTCAGAAAGGAAGTCAGTGTTAACAAAATTAGCTATATATTGTAATAAAGCTTTTAAATTGAGATTTGATTCATTGAATGCCGGATAATGCTATATAAGACCACCTTGTTGTATTGTTTAAAGTTATATAAGGATTGTAAATATTACATGTGTTGTATTACACTCTCACTAGTTTATTTCATTTATTGATATGCGTTTACCATTTTTCATATTCATGCATGTATATATTTGTTGTATATGAAGATGAGCTGTATATGCTTAATTCAAAATAAAATATATGTTCTGTTCTGTTCTGTTCTATATAATAATATACGTACCTGGTTAGATATATAGAGAAAAATATATATTGCCGTGAAATTGTTACTCATTTTATAATGTATGCAAATTCAATATACTTTATAAAATTATGTCGACATTTAATTAAGTAAAAACACTGCTGACCAATTTAATATTATTTCAAATTGATTTAAGCCGTAAAAGTCTTCTTATTCTATATGGTCAGCAAATTTAACGCTCTTTACATTCAGGCGAGAAAATGCTGACCAAGTTAAACATATAGTATAGTCTGC